>NW_027184976.1:0-51308 GCF_040668555.2 Bombus flavifrons
CGTTATAACGTATAACGTTATATAGTATTACGTTATAACGTATAACGTTATATAGTATTACGTTATAACGTATAACATTATATAGTATTACGTTATAACGTTATATAGTATCACCATATAACGTATAACGTTATAGTATTACGTTATAACGTATAACGTTATATAGTATTACGTTATAACGTATAACGTTATATAGTATTAAGTTACAACGTTATATAGTTTCACCATATAACGTATAACGTTATATAGTATTACGTTATAACGTATAACGTTATATAGTATTACGTTATAACGTATAACGTTATATAGTATTACGTTATAACGTATAACGTTATATAGTATTACGTTATGACGTATAACGTTATATGGTATTACCATATAACGTATAGCGTTATATAGTATTACGTTACAACGTTATATAGTTTCACCATATAACGTATAACGTTATATAGTATTACGTTATAACGTATAACGTTATATAGTATTACGTTATAACGTATAACGTTATATAGTATTACGTTATAACGTATAACGTTATATAGTATAACGTTATAACGTATAACGTTATATAGTATTACGTTATAACGTATAACCTTATATAGCATTACGTTATAACGTATAACCTTATATAGTATTACGTTATAACGTATAACGTTATATAGTATTACGTTATAACGTATGACGTTATATAGTATTACGTTATAACGTATAACGTTATATAGTATCACCATGTAACGAATAACGTTATATAGTATCACCATGTAACGTATAACGTTATATAGTATTACGTTATAACGTATAACGTCATGTAGTATTACGTTATAACGTATAACGTTATGTAGTATTACGTTATGACGTATAACGTTATATAGTATTACGTTATAACGTATAACGTTATATAGTATTACGTTATAACGTTATATAGTATCACCATATAACGTATAACGTTATATAGCATTACGTTATAACGTATAACGTTATATAGTATTACGTTATAACGTATAACGTTATATAGTATTAAGTTATAACGTATAACGTTATATAGTATTACGTTATGACGTATAACGTTATATAGTATTACGTTATGACGTATAACGTTATATGGTATTACCATATAACGTATAACGTTATATAGTATTACGTTATAACGTATAACGTTATATAGTATTACGTTATAACGTATAACGTTATATAGTATTACGTTATAACGTATAACGTTATATAGTATTACGTTATATCGTATAACGTTATATAGTATTACGTTATATCGTATAACATTTTATCATATTACGTTATAACGTATAACGTTATATAGTATTACGTTATAACGTATAACGTTATATAGTATTACGTTATAACGTATAACGTTATATAGTATTACGTTATAACATATAACGTTATATAGTATTACGTTATAACGTATAACGTTATATAGTATTACGTTATATCGTATAACGTTATATAGTATTACGTTATAACGTATAACGTTATATAGTATTACGTTATAACGTATAACGTTATATAGTATTACGTTATAACGTATAACGTTATATAGTATCACCATGTAACGTATAACGTTATATAGTATCACCATGTAACGTATAACGTTATATAGTATTACGTTATAACGTATAACGTCATGTAGTATTACGTTATAACGTATAACGTTATGTAGTATTACGTTATGACGTATAACGTTATATAGTATTACGTTATAACGTATAACGTTATATAGTATTACGTTATAACGTATAACGTTATATAGTATTAAGTTATAACGTATAACGTTATATAGTATTACGTTATAACGTTATATAGTATCACCATATAACGTATAACGTTATATAGTATTACGTTATAACGTTATATAGTATCACCATATAACGTATAACGTTATATAGTATCACCATATAACGTATAACGTTATATAGTATTACGTTATAACGTATAACGTTATATAGTATTACGTTATAACGTATAACGTTATATAGTATTACGTTATAACGTATAACGTTATATAGTATTACGTTATAACGTATAACAATATAGTATTACGTTATAACGTATAACGTTATATAGTATTACGTTATAACGTATAACGTTATATAGTATTACGTTATAACGTATAACGTTATGTAGCATTACGTTATAACGTATAACGTTATATAGTATTACGTTATAACGTATAACGTTATATAGTATTACGTTATAACGTATAACATTATATAGTATTACGTTATAACGTTATATAGTATCACCATATAACGTATAACGTTATAGTATTACGTTATAACGTATAACGTTATATAGTATTACGTTATAACGTATAACGTTATATAGTATTAAGTTACAACGTTATATAGTTTCACCATATAACGTATAACGTTATATAGTATTACGTTATAACGTATAACGTTATATAGTATTACGTTATAACGTATAACGTTATATAGTATTACGTTATAACGTATAACGTTATATAGTATTACGTTATGACGTATAACGTTATATGGTATTACCATATAACGTATAGCGTTATATAGTATTACGTTACAACGTTATATAGTTTCACCATATAACGTATAACGTTATATAGTATTACGTTATAACGTATAACGTTATATAGTATTACGTTATAACGTATAACGTTATATAGTATTACGTTATAACGTATAACGTTATATAGTATAACGTTATAACGTATAACGTTATATAGTATTACGTTATAACGTATAACCTTATATAGCATTACGTTATAACGTATAACCTTATATAGTATTACGTTATAACGTATAACGTTATATAGTATTACGTTATGACCTATAACGTTATATAGTATTACGTTATGACGTATAACGTTATATGGTATTACCATATAACGTATAAGGTTATATAGTACTACGTTATAACGTATAACGTTATATAGTATTACGTTATAACGTATAACGTTATATAGTATTACGTTATATCGTATAACGTTATATAGTATTACGTTATATCGTATAACGTTATATAGTATTACGTTATAACGTATAACTTTATATAGTATTACGTTATAACGTATAACGTTATATAGTATTACGTTATAACGTATAACGTTATATGGTATTACGTTATAACGTATAACGTTATATAGTATTACGTTATAACGTATAACGTTATATAGAATTACGTTATAACGTATAACGTTATATAGTATTACGTTATAACGTATAACGTTATATAGTATTACGTTATAACGTATAACGTTATATAGTATTACGTTATAACGTATAACGTTATATAGTATTACGTTATAACGTATAACGTTATATAGTATTACGTTATGACGTATAACGTTATATAGTATTACGTTATGACGTATAACGTTATATGGTATTACCATATAACGTATAACGTTATATAGTATTACGTTATAACGTATAACGTTATATAGTATTACGTTATAACGTATAACGTTATATAGTATTACGTTATAACGTATAACGTTATATAGTATTACGTTATAACGTATAACGTTATATAGTATTACCATATAACGTATATCGTTATATAGTATTACCTTATAACGTATAACGTTATATAGTATTACGTTATAACGTATAACGTTATATAGTATTACGTTATGACGTATAACGTTATATGGTATTACCATATAACGTATAGCGTTATATAGTATTACGTTACAACGTTATATAGTTTCACCATATAACGTATAACGTTATATAGTATTACGTTATAACGTATAACGTTATATAGTATTACGTTATAACGTATAACGTTATAACGTATAACGTTATATAGTATTACGTTATAACGTATAACCTTATATAGTATTACGTTATAACGTATAACCTTATATAGTATTACGTTATAACGTATAACGTTATATAGTATTACGTTATGACGTATAACGTTATATAGTATTACGTTATGACGTATAACGTTATATGGTATTACCATATAACGTATAACGTTATATAGTATTACGTTATAACGTATAACGTTATATAGTATTACGTTATATCGTATAACGTTATATAGTATTACGTTATATCGTATAACATTATATCATATTACGTTATAACGTATAACGTTATATAGTATTACGTTATAACGTATAACGTCATGTAGTATTACGCTATAACGTATAACGTTATGTAGTATTACGTTATGACGTATAACGTTATATAGTATTACGTTATAACGTATAACGTTATATAGTATTACGTTATAACGTATAACGTTATATAGTATTACGTTATAACGTATAACGTTATATAGTATTACGTTATAACGTATAACGTTATATAGTATTACGTTATAACGTATAACGTTATATAGTATTACGTTATAACGTATAACGTTATATAGTATTACGTTATAACGTATAACGTTATATAGTATTACGTTATAACGTATAACGTTATATAGTATTACGTTATAACGTATAACGTTATATAGTATTACGTTATAACGTATAACGTTATATAGTATTACGTTATAACGTATAACGTTATATAGTATTACGTTATAACGTATAACGTTATATAGTATCACCATGTAACGTATAACGTTATATAGTATCACCATGTAACGTATAACGTTATATAGTATTACGTTATAACGTATAACGTCATGTAGTATTACGTTATAACGTATAACGTTATGTAGTATTACGTTATGACGTATAACGTTATATAGTATTACGTTATAACGTATAACGTTATATAGTATTACGTTATAACGTATAACGTTATATAGTATTAAGTTATAACGTATAACGTTATATAGTATTACGTTATAACGTATAACGATATATAGTATTACGTTATAACGTATAACGTTATATAGTATTACGTTATAACGTATAACGTTATATAGTATTACGTTATAACGTATAACAATATAGTATTACGTTATAACGTATAACGTTATATAGTATTACGTTATAACATATAACGTTATATAGTATTACGTTATAACGTATAACATTATATAGTATTACGTTATAACGTTATATAGTATCACCATATAACGTATAACGTTATATAGTATTACGTTATAACGTATAACGTTATATAGTATTACGTTATAACGTATAACGTTATAACGTATAACGTTATATAGTATTACGTTATAACGTATAACCTTATATAGTATTACGTTATAACGTATAACCTTATATAGTATTACGTTATAACGTATAACGTTATATAGTATTACGTTATGACGTATAACGTTATATAGTATTACGTTATGACGTATAACGTTATATGGTATTACCATATAACGTATAACGTTATATAGTATTACGTTATAACGTATAACGTTATATAGTATTACGTTATAACGTATAACGTTATATAGTATCACCATGTAACGTATAACGTTATATAGTATCACCATGTAACGTATAACGTTATATAGTATTACGTTATAACGTATAACGTTATGTAGTATTACGTTATAACGTATAACGTTATATAGTATTACGTTATAACGTATAACATTATATCATATTACGTTATAACGTATAACGTTATATAGTATTACGTTATAACGTATAACGTTATATAGTATTACTTTATAACGTATAACGTTATATAGTATTACGTTATAACGTATAACGTTATATAGTATTACGTTATAGCGTATAACGTTATATAGTATTACGTTATAACGTATAACGATATATAGTATTACGTTATAACGTATAACGTTATATAGTATTACGTTATAACGTATAACGTTATATAGTATTACGTTATAACGTATAACAATATAGTATTACGTTATAACGTATAACGTTATATAGTATTACGTTATAACGTATAACGTTATATAGTATTACGTTATAACGTATAACAATATAGTATTACGTTATAACGTATAACGTTATATAGTATTACGTTATAACGTATAACGTTATGTACTATTACGTTATAACGTATAACGTTATATAGTATTACGTTATAACGTATAACGTTATATAGTATTACGTTATAACGTATAACGTTATATAGTATTACGTTATAACGTATAACATTATATAGTATTACGTTATAACGTTATATAGTATCACCATATAACGTATAACGTTATATAGTATTACGTTATAACGTATAACGTTATATAGTATTACGTTATAACGTATAACGTTATATAGTATTAAGTTATAACGTATAACGTTATATAGTATTACGTTATAACGTTATATAGTATCACCATATAACGTATAACGTTATATAGTATTACGTTATAACGTATATCGTTATATAGTATTACGTTATAACGTATAACGTTATATAGTATTACGTTATAACGTATGACGTTATATAGTATTACGTTATAACGTATAACGTTATATAGTATCACCATGTAACGAATAACGTTATATAGTATCACCATGTAACGTATAACGTTATATAGTATTACGTTATAACGTATAACGTCATGTAGTATTACGTTATAACGTATAACGTTATATAGTATTACGTTATAACGTATAACGTTATATAGTATTACGTTATAACGTATAACGTTATATAGTATTACGTTATAACGTATAACGTTATATAGTATTACGTTATAACGTATGACGTTATATAGTATTACGTTATAACGTATAACGTTATATAGTATCACCATGTAACGAATAACGTTATATAGTATCACCATGTAACGTATAACGTTATATAGTATTACGTTATAACGTATAACGTCATGTAGTATTAGGTTATAACGTATAACGTTATGTAGTATTACGTTATAACGTATAACGTTATGTAGTATTACGTTATGACGTATAACGTTATATAGTATTACGTTATAACGTATAACGTTATATAGTATTACGTTATAACGTATAACGTTATATAGTATTAAGTTATAACGTATAACGTTATATAGTATTACGTTATAACGTTATATAGTATCACCATATAACGTATAACGTTATATAGTATTACGTTATAACGTTATATAGTATCACCATATAACGTATAACGTTATATAGTATTACGTTATGACGTATAACGTTATATAGTATTACGTTATAACGTATAACAATATAGTATTACGTTATAACGTATAACGTTATATAGTATTACGTTATAACATATAACGTTATATAGTATTACGTTATAACGTATAACGTTATATAGTATTACGTTATAACGTATAACGTTATATAGTATTACGTTATAACGTATGACGTTATATAGTATTACGTTATAACGTATAACGTTATATAGTATCACCATGTAACGAATAACGTTATATAGTATCACCATGTAACGTATAACGTTATATAGTATTACGTTATAACGTATAACGTCATGTAGTATTAGGTTATAACGTATAACGTTATGTAGTATTACGTTATAACGTATAACGTTATGTAGTATTACGTTATGACGTATAACGTTATATAGTATTACGTTATAACGTATAACGTTATATAGTATTACGTTATAACGTATAACGTTATATAGTATTACGTTATAACGTATGACGTTATATAGTATTACGTTATAACGTATAACGTTATATAGTATCACCATGTAACGAATAACGTTATATAGTATCACCATGTAACGTATAACGTTATATAGTATCACCATGTAACGTATAACGTTATATAGTATTACGTTATAACGTATAACGTCATGTAGTATTACGTTATAACGTATAACGTTATATAGTATTACGTTATAACGTATAACGTTATATAGTATTACGTTATAACGTATAACGTTATATAGTATTACGTTATAACGTATAACGTTATATAGTATTACGTTATAACGTATGACGTTATATAGTATTACGTTATAACGTATAACGTTATATAGTATCACCATGTAACGAATAACGTTATATAGTATCACCATGTAACGTATAACGTTATATAGTATTACGTTATAACGTATAACGTCATGTAGTATTAGGTTATAACGTATAACGTTATGTAGTATTACGTTATAACGTATAACGTTATGTAGTATTACGTTATGACGTATAACGTTATATAGTATTACGTTATAACGTATAACGTTATATAGTATTACGTTATAACGTATAACGTTATATAGTATTAAGTTATAACGTATAACGTTATATAGTATTACGTTATAACGTTATATAGTATCACCATATAACGTATAACGTTATATAGTATTACGTTATAACGTTATATAGTATCACCATATAACGTATAACGTTATATAGTATTACGTTATGACGTATAACGTTATATAGTATTACGTTATAACGTATAACAATATAGTATTACGTTATAACGTATAACGTTATATAGTATTACGTTATAACATATAACGTTATATAGTATTACGTTATAACGTATAACATTATATAGTATTACGTTATAACGTTATATAGTATCACCATATAACGTATAACGTTATATAGTATTACGTTATAACGTATAACGTTATATAGTATTACGTTAAAACGTATAACGTTATAACGTATAACGTTATATAGTATTACGTTATAACGTATAACCTTATATAGTATTACGTTATAACGTATAACCTTATATAGTATTACGTTATAACGTATAACGTTATATAGTATTACGTTATGGCGTATAACGTTATATGGTATTACCATATAACGTATAACGTTATATAGTATTACGTTATAACGTATAACGTTATATAGTATTACGTTATAACGTATAACGTTATATAGTATCACCATGTAACGTATAACGTTATATAGTATCACCATGTAACGTATAACGTTATATAGTATTACGTTATAACGTATAACGTTATGTAGTATTACGTTATAACGTATAACGTTATATAGTATTACGTTATAACGTATAACATTATATCATATTACGTTATAACGTATAACGTTATACAGTATTACGTTATAACGTATAACGTTATATAGTATTACGTTATAACGTATAACGTTATATAGTATTACGTTATAACGTATAACGTTATATAGTATTACGTTATAACGTATAACGTTATATAGTATTACGTTATAACGTATAACGATATATAGTATTACGTTATAACGTATAACGTTATATAGTATTACGTTATAACGTATAACGTTATATAGTATTACGTTATAACGTATAACAATATAGTATTACGTTATAACGTATAACGTTATATAGTATTACGTTATAACGTATAACGTTATATAGTATTACGTTATAACGTATAACAATATAGTATTACGTTATAACGTATAACGTTATATAGTATTACGTTATAACGTATAACGTTATGTACTATTACGTTATAACGTATAACGTTATATAGTATTACGTTATAACGTATAACGTTATATAGTATTACGTTATAACGTATAACATTATATAGTATTACGTTATAACGTTATATAGTATCACCATATAACGTATAACGTTATATAGTATTACGTTATAACGTATAACGTTATATAGTATTACGTTATAACGTATAACGTTATATAGTATTAAGTTATAACGTATAACGTTATATAGTATTACGTTATAACGTTATATAGTATCACCATATAACGTATAACGTTATATAGTATTACGTTATAACGTATATCGTTATATGGTATTACGTTATAACGTATAACGTTATATAGTATTACGTTATAACGTATAACGTTATATAGTATTACCATATAACGTATATCGTTATATAGTATTACCTTATAACGTATAACGTTATATAGTATTACGTTATAACGTATAACGTTATATAGTATTACGTTATGACGTATAACGTTATATAGTATTATGTTATAACGTATAACGTTATATAGTATTACGTTATAACGTTATATAGTATCACCATATAACGTATAACGTTATATAGTATTACGTTATAACGTATATCGTTATATAGTATTACGTTATAACGTATAACGTTATATAGTATTACGTTATAACGTATAACAATATAGTATTACGTTATAACGTATAACGTTATATAGTATTACGTTATAACGTATAACGTTATGTACTATTACGTTATAACGTATAACGTTATATAGTATTACGTTATAACGTATAACGTTATATAGTATTACGTTATAACGTATAACATTATATAGTATTACGTTATAACGTTATATAGTATCACCATATAACGTATAACGTTATATAGTATTACGTTATAACGTATAACGTTATATAGTATTACGTTATAACGTATAACGTTATATAGTATTAAGTTATAACGTATAACGTTATATAGTATTACGTTATAACGTTATATAGTATCACCATATAACGTATAACGTTATATAGTATTACGTTATAACGTATATCGTTATATGGTATTACGTTATAACGTATAACGTTATATAGTATTACGTTATAACGTATAACGTTATATAGTATTACCATATAACGTATATCGTTATATAGTATTACCTTATAACGTATAACGTTATATAGTATTACGTTATAACGTATAACGTTATATAGTATTACGTTATGACGTATAACGTTATATAGTATTATGTTATAACGTATAACGTTATATAGTATTACGTTATAACGTTATATAGTATCACCATATAACGTATAACGTTATATAGTATTACGTTATAACGTTATATAGTATCACCATATAACGTATAACGTTATATAGTATTACGTTATAACGTATATCGTTATATAGTATTACGTTATGACGTATAACGTTATATAGTATTACGTTATGACGTATAACGTTATATGGTATTACCATATAACGTATAACGTTATATAGTATTACGTTATAACGTATAACTTTATATAGTATTACGTTATAACGTATAACGTTATATAGTATTACGTTATATCGTATAACGTTATATAGTATTACGTTATATCGTATAACGTTATATAGTATTACGTTATAACGTATAACATTATATCATATTACGTTATAACGTATAACGTTATACAGTATTACGTTATAACGTATAACGTTATATAGTATTACCATATAACGTATAACGTTATATAGTATTACGTTATAACGTATAACGTTATATAGTATTACGTTATAACGTATAACGTTATATGGTATTACGTTATAACGTATAACGTTATATAGTATTACGTTATAACGTATAACGTTATATAGTATTACGTTATAACGTATAACGTTATATAGTATTACGTTATAACGTATAACGTTATATAGTATTACGTTATAACGTATGACGTTATATAGTATTACGTTATAACGTATAACGTTATATAGTATCACCATGTAACGAATAACGTTATATAGTATCACCATGTAACGTATAACGTTATATAGTATTACGTTATAACGTATAACGTCATGTAGTATTACGTTATAACGTATAACGTTATGTAGTATTACGTTATGACGTATAACGTTATATAGTATTACGTTATATCGTATAACGTTATATAGTATTACGTTATAACGTATAACATTATATCATATTACGTTATAACGTATAACGTTATACAGTATTACGTTATAACGTATAACGTTATATAGTATTACCATATAACGTATATCGTTATATAGTATTACCTTATAACGTATAACGTTATATAGTATTACGTTATAACGTATAACGTTATATAGTATTACGTTATGACGTATAACGTTATATAGTATTATGTTATAACGTATAACGTTATATAGTATTACGTTATAACGTTATATAGTATCACCATATAACGTATAACGTTATATAGTATTACGTTATAACGTTATATAGTATCACCATATAACGTATAACGTTATATAGTATTACGTTATAACGTATATCGTTATATAGTATTACGTTATGACGTATAACGTTATATAGTATTACGTTATGACGTATAACGTTATATGGTATTACCATATAACGTATAACGTTATATAGTATTACGTTATAACGTATAACTTTATATAGTATTACGTTATAACGTATAACGTTATATAGTATTACGTTATATCGTATAACGTTATATAGTATTACGTTATATCGTATAACGTTATATAGTATTACGTTATAACGTATAACATTATATCATATTACGTTATAACGTATAACGTTATACAGTATTACGTTATAACGTATAACGTTATATAGTATTACCATATAACGTATAACGTTATATAGTATTACGTTATAACGTATAACGTTATATAGTATTACGTTATAACGTATAACGTTATATGGTATTACGTTATAACGTATAACGTTATATAGTATTACGTTATAACGTATAACGTTATATAGTATTACGTTATAACGTATAACGTTATATAGTATTACGTTATAACGTATAACGTTATATAGTATTACGTTATAACGTATGACGTTATATAGTATTACGTTATAACGTATAACGTTATATAGTATCACCATGTAACGAATAACGTTATATAGTATCACCATGTAACGTATAACGTTATATAGTATTACGTTATAACGTATAACGTCATGTAGTATTACGTTATAACGTATAACGTTATGTAGTATTACGTTATGACGTATAACGTTATATAGTATTACGTTATAACGTATAACGTTATATAGTATTACGTTATAACGTTATATAGTATCACCATATAACGTATAACGTTATATAGCATTACGTTATAACGTATAACGTTACATAGTATTACGTTATAACGTATAACGTTATATAGTATTAAGTTATAACGTATAACGTTATATAGTATTACGTTATGACGTATAACGTTATATAGTATTACGTTATGACGTATAACGTTATATGGTATTACCATATAACGTATAACGTTATATAGTATTACGTTATAACGTATAACGTTATATAGTATTACGTTATAACGTATAACGTTATATAGTATTACGTTATAACGTATAACGTTATATAGTATTACGTTATATCGTATAACGTTATATAGTATTACGTTATATCGTATAACATTATATCATATTACGTTATAACGTATAACGTTATATAGTATTACGTTATAACGTATAACGTTATATAGTATTACGTTATAACGTATAACGTTATATAGTATTACGTTATAACATATAACGTTATATAGTATTACGTTATAACGTATAACGTTATATAGTATTACGTTATAACGTATAACGTTATATAGTATTACGTTATAACGTATAACGTTATATAGTATTACGTTATAACGTATAACGTTATATAGTATTACGTTATAACGTATAACGTTATATAGTATTACGTTATAACGTATAACGTTATATAGTATCACCATGTAACGTATAACGTTATATAGTATCACCATGTAACGTATAACGTTATATAGTATTACGTTATAACGTATAACGTCATGTAGTATTACGTTATAACGTATAACGTTATGTAGTATTACGTTATGACGTATAACGTTATATAGTATTACGTTATAACGTATAACGTTATATAGTATTACGTTATAACGTATAACGTTATATAGTATTAAGTTATAACGTATAACGTTATATAGTATTACGTTATAACGTTATATAGTATCACCATATAACGTATAACGTTATATAGTATTACGTTATAACGTATAACGTTATATAGTATTACGTTATATCGTATAACGTTATATAGTATTACGTTATATCGTATAACGTTATATAGTATTACGTTATAACGTATAACATTATATCATATTACGTTATAACGTATAACGTTATATAGTATTACGTTATAACGTATAACGTTATATAGTATTACGTTATAACGTATAACGTTATATAGTATTACGTTATAACATATAACGTTATATAGTATTACGTTATAACGTATAACGTTATATAGTATTACGTTACAACATATAACGTTATATAGTATTACGTTATAACGTATAACATTATATAGTATTACGTTATAACGTTATATAGTATCACCATATAACGTATAACGTTATATAGTATTACGTTATGACGTATAACGTTATATAGTATTACGTTATAACGTATAACGTTATATAGTATTACGTTATAACGTTATATAGTATCACCATATAACGTATAACGTTATATAGTATTAAGTTATAACGTATAACGTTATATAGTATTACGTTATAACGTATAACATTATATCATATTACGTTATAACGTATAACGTTATATAGTATTACGTTATAACGTATAACGTTATATAGTATTACGTTATAACGTATAACGTTATATAGTATTACGTTATAACGTATAACGATATATAGTATTACGTTATAACGTATAACGTTATATAGTATTACGTTATAACGTATAACGATATATAGTATTACGTTATAACGTATAACGTTATATAGTATTACGTTATAACGTAGAACGTTATATAGTATTACGTTATAACGTATAACAATATAGTATTACGTTATAACGTATAACGTTATATAGTATTACGTTATAACATATAACGTTATATAGTATTACGTTATAACGTATAACATTATATAGTATTACGTTATAACGTTATATAGTATCACCATATAACGTATAACATTATATAGTATTACGTTATAACGTATAACGTTATATAGTATTACGTTATAACGTATAACGTTATATAGTATTAAGTTACAACGTTATATAGTTTCACCATATAACGTATAACGTTATATAGTATTACGTTATTACGTATAACGTTATATAGTATTACGTTATAACGTATAACGTTATATAGTATTACGTTATAACGTATAACATTATATAGTATTACGCTATAACGTTATATAGTATCACCATATAACGTATAACGTTATATAGTATTACGTTATAACGTATAACGTTATATAGTATTACGTTATAACGTATAACGTTATATAGTATTACGTTATAACGTATAACGTTATATAGTATTACGTTATAACGTATAACAATATAGTATTACGTTATAACGTATAACGTTATATAGTATTACGTTATAACGTATAACGTTATATAGTATTACGTTATAACGTATAACGTTATGTAGCATTACGTTATAACGTATAACGTTATATAGTATTACGTTATAACGTATAACGTTATATAGTATTACGTTATAACGTATAACGTTATATAGTATTACGTTATAACGTATAACATTATATAGTGTTACGTTATAACGTTATATAGTATCACCATATAACGTATAACGTTATATAGTATTACGTTATAACGTATAACGTTATATAGTATTACGTTATGACGTATAACGTTATATGGTATTACCATATAACGTATAGCGTTATATAGTATTACGTTACAACGTTATATAGTTTCACCATATAACGTATAACGTTATATAGTATTACGTTATAACGTATAACGTTATATAGTATTACGTTATAACGTATAACATTATATAGTATTACGTTATAACGTTATATAGTTTCACCATATAACGTATAACGTTATATAGTATTACGTTATAACGTATAACGTTATATAGTATTACGTTATAACGTATAACGTTATATAGTATTACGTTATAACGTATAACGTTATATAGTATTACGTTATAACGTATAACGTTATATAGTATTACGTTATGACGTATAACGTTATATGGTATTACCATATAACGTATAGCGTTATATAGTATTACGTTACAACGTTATATAGTTTCACCATATAACGTATAACGTTATATAGTATTACGTTATAACGTATAACGTTATATAGTATTACGTTATAACGTATAACGTTATATAGTATTACGTTATAACGTATAACGTTATATAGTATTACGTTATAACGTATAACGTTATATAGTATTAAGTTACAACGTTATATAGTTTCACCATATAACGTATAACGTTATATAGTATTACGTTATAACGTATAACGTTATATAGTATTACGTTATAACGTATAACGTTATATAGTATTACGTTATAACGTATAACGTTATATAGTATTACGTTATGACGTATAACGTTATATGGTATTACCATATAACGTATAGCGTTATATAGTATTACGTTACAACGTTATATAGTTTCACCATATAACGTATAACGTTATATAGTATTACGTTATAACGTATAACGTTATATAGTATTACGTTATAACGTATAACGTTATATAGTATTACGTTATAACGTATAACGTTATATAGTATAACGTTATAACGTATAACGTTATATAGTATTACGTTATAACGTATAACCTTATATAGTATTACGTTATAACGTATAACGTTATATAGTATTACGTTATAACGTATAACGTTATATAGTATTACGTTATGACCTATAACGTTATATGGTATTACGTTATGACGTATAACGTTATATGGTATTACCATATAACGTATAACGTTATATAGTACTACGTTATAACGTATAACGTTATATAGTATTACGTTATATCGTATAACGTTATATAGTATTACGTTATATCGTATAACGTTATATAGTATTACGTTATAACGTATAACTTTATATAGTATTACGTTATAACGTATAACGTTATATAGTATTACGTTATAACGTATAACGTTATATGGTATTACGTTATAACGTATAACGTTATATGGTATTACGTTATAACGTATAACGTTATATGGTATTACGTTATAACGTATAACGTTATATAGAATTACGTTATAACGTATAACGTTATATAGTATTACGTTATAACGTATAACGTTATATAGTAATACGTTATAACGTATAACGTTATATAGTATTACGTTATAACGTATAACGTTATATAGTATTACGTTATAACGTATAACGTTATATAGTATTACGTTATGACGTATAACGTTACATAGTATTACGTTATGACGTATAACGTTATATGGTATTACCATATAACGTATAACGTTATATAGTATTACGTTATAACGTATAACGTTATATAGTATTACGTTATAACGTATAACGTTATATAGTATTACGTTATAACGTATATCGTTATATAGTATTACCTTATAACGTATAACGTTATATAGTATTACGTTATAACGTATAACGTTATATAGTATTACGTTATGACGTATAACGTTATATGGTATTACCATATAACGTATAGCGTTATTTAGTATTACGTTACAACGTTATATAGTTTCACCATATAACGTATAACGTTATATAGTATTACGTTATAACGTATAACGTTATATAGTATTACGTTATAACGTATAACGTTATAACGTATAACGTTATATATTATTACGTTATAACGTATAACCTTATATAGTATTACGTTATAACGTATAACCTTATATAGTATTACGTTATAACGTATAACGTTATATAGTATTACGTTATGACGTATAACGTTATATAGTATTACGTTATGACGTATAACGTTATATGGTATTACCATATACCGTATAACGTTATATAGTATTACGTTATAACGTATAACGTTATGTAGTATTACGTTATGACGTATAACGTTATATAGTATTACGTTATAACGTATAACGTTATATAGTATTACGTTATAACGTATAACGTTATATAGTATTACGTTATAACGTATAACGTTATATAGTATTACGTTATAACGTATAACGTTATATAGTATCACCATGTAACGTATAACGTTATATAGTATCACCATGTAACGTATAACGTTATATAGTATTACGCTATAACGTATAACGTCATGTAGTATTACGTTATAACGTATAACGTTATGTAGTATTACGTTATGACGTATAACGTTATATAGTATTACGTTATAACGTATAACGTTATATAGTATTACGTTATAACGTTATATAGTATCACCATATATCGTATAACGTTATATAGTATTACGTTATAACGTATAACGTTATATAGTATTACGTTATAACGTATAACGTCATGTAGTATTACGTTATAACGTATAACGTTATGTAGTATTACGTTATGACGTATAACGCTATATAGTATTACGTTATAACGTATAACGTTATATAGTATTACGTTATAACGTATAACGTTATATAGTATTAAGTTATAACGTATAACGTTATATAGTATTACGTTATAACGTTATATAGTATCACCATATAACGTATAACGTTATATAGTATTACGTTATAACGTTATATAGTATCACCATATAACGTATAACGTTATATAGTATTACGTTATAACGTATAACGTTATATAGTATTACGTTATATCGTATAACGTTATATAGTATTACGTTATATCGTATAACGTTATATAGTATTACGTTATAACGTATAACATTATATCATATTACGTTATAACGTATAACGTTATATAGTATTACGTTATAACGTATAACGTTATATAGTATTACGTTATAACGTATAACGTTATATAGTATTACGTTATAACATATAACGTTATATAGTATTACGTTATAACGTATAACGTTATATAGTATTACGTTATAACGTATAACGATATATAGTATTACGTTATAACGTATAACGTTATATAGTATTACGTTATAACGTATAACGTTATATAGTTTTACGTTATAACGTATAACAATATAGTATTACGTTATAACGTATAACGTTATATAGTATTACGTTATAACATATAACGTTATATAGTATTACGTTATAACGTATAACATTATATAGTATTACGTTATAACGTTATATAGTATCACCATATAACGTATAACGTTATATAGTATTACGTTATAACGTATAACGTTATATAGTATTACGTTATAACGTATAACGTTATATAGTTTCACCATATAACGTATAACGTTATATAGTATTACGTTATAACGTATAACGTTATATAGTATTACGTTATAACGTATAACGTTATATAGTATTACGTTATAACGTATAACATTATATAGTATTACGTTATAACGTTATATAGTATCACCATATAACGTATAACGTTATATAGTATTACGTTATAACGTATAACGTTATATAGTATTACGTTATAACGTATAACGTTATATAGTATTACGTTATAACGTATAACGTTATATAGTATTACGTTATAACGTATAACAATATAGTATTACGTTATAACGTATAACGTTATATAGTATTACGTTATAACGTATAACGTTATGTAACATTACGTTATAACGTATAACGTTATGTAGCATTACGTTATAACGTATAACGTTATATAGTATTACGTTATAACGTATAACATTATATAGTATTACGTTATAACGTTATATAGTATCACCATATAACGTATAACGTTATATAGTATTACGTTATAACGTATAACGTTATATAGTATTACGTTATAACGTATAACGTTATATAGTATTAAGTTACAACGTTATATAGTTTCACCATATAACGTATAACGTTATATAGTATTACGTTATAACGTATAACGTTATATAGTATTACGTTATAACGTATAACGTTATATAGTATTACGTTATAACGTATAACGTTATATAGTATTACGTTATGACGTATAACGTTATATGGTATTACGTTATAACGTATAACGTTATATAGTATTACGTTATATCGTATAACGTTATATAGTATTCCGTTATATCGTATAACATTATATCATATTACGTTATAACGTATAACGTTATATAGTATTACGTTATAACGTATAACGTCATGTAGTATTACGTTATAACGTATAACGTTATATAGTATTACGTTATAACGTATAACGTTATATAGTATTACGTTATAACGTATAACGTTATATAGTATTACGTTATAACGTATAACGTTATATAGTATCACCATGTAACGTATAACGTTATATAGTATCACCATGTAACGTATAACGTTATATAGTATTACGCTATAACGTATAACGTCATGTAGTATTACGTTATAACGTATAACGTTATGTAGTATTACGTTATGACGTATAACGTTATATAGTATTACGTTATAACGTATAACGTTATATAGTATTACGTTATAACGTTATATAGTATCACCATATATCGTATAACGTTATATAGTATTACGTTATAACGTATAACGTTATATAGTATTACGTTATAACGTATAACGTCATGTAGTATTACGTTATAACGTATAACGTTATGTAGTATTACGTTATGACGTATAACGTTATATAGTATTACGTTATAACGTATAACGTTATATAGTATTACGTTATAACGTATAACGTTATATAGTATTAAGTTAGAACGTATAACGTTATATAGTATTACGTTATAACGTTATATAGTATCACCATATAACGTATAACGTTATATAGTATTACGTTATAACGTTATATAGTATCACCATATAACGTATAACGTTATATAGTATTACGTTATAACGTATAACGTTATATAGTATTACGTTATATCGTATAACGTTATATAGTATTACGTTATATCGTATAACGTTATATAGTATTACGTTATAACGTATAACATTATATCATATTACGTTATAACGTATAACGTTATATAGTATTACGTTATAACGTATAACGTTATATAGTATTACGTTATAACGTATAACGTTATATAGTATTACGTTATAACATATAACGTTATATAGTATTACGTTATAACGTATAACGTTATATAGTATTACGTTATAACGTATAACGATATATAGTATTACGTTATAACGTATAACGTTATATAGTATTACGTTATGACCTATAACGTTATATGGTATTACGTTATGACGTATAACGTTATATGGTATTACCATATAACGTATAACGTTATATAGTACTACGTTATAACGTATAACGTTATATAGTATTACGTTATATCGTATAACGTTATATAGTATTACGTTATATCGTATAACGTTATATAGTATTACGTTATAACGTATAACTTTATATAGTATTACGTTATAACGTATAACGTTATATAGTATTACGTTATAACGTATAACGTTATATGGTATTACGTTATAACGTATAACGTTATATGGTATTACGTTATAACGTATAACGTTATATGGTATTACGTTATAACGTATAACGTTATATAGAATTACGTTATAACGTATAACGTTATATAGTATTACGTTATAACGTATAACGTTATATAGTAATACGTTATAACGTATAACGTTATATAGTATTACGTTATAACGTATAACGTTATATAGTATTACGTTATAACGTATAACGTTATATAGTATTACGTTATGACGTATAACGTTACATAGTATTACGTTATGACGTATAACGTTATATGGTATTACCATATAACGTATAACGTTATATAGTATTACGTTATAACGTATAACGTTATATAGTATTACGTTATAACGTATAACGTTATATAGTATTACGTTATAACGTATATCGTTATATAGTATTACCTTATAACGTATAACGTTATATAGTATTACGTTATAACGTATAACGTTATATAGTATTACGTTATGACGTATAACGTTATATGGTATTACCATATAACGTATAGCGTTATTTAGTATTACGTTACAACGTTATATAGTTTCACCATATAACGTATAACGTTATATAGTATTACGTTATAACGTATAACGTTATATAGTATTACGTTATAACGTATAACGTTATAACGTATAACGTTATATATTATTACGTTATAACGTATAACCTTATATAGTATTACGTTATAACGTATAACCTTATATAGTATTACGTTATAACGTATAACGTTATATAGTATTACGTTATGACGTATAACGTTATATAGTATTACGTTATGACGTATAACGTTATATGGTATTACCATATACCGTATAACGTTATATAGTATTACGTTATAACGTATAACGTTATGTAGTATTACGTTATGACGTATAACGTTATATAGTATTACGTTATAACGTATAACGTTATATAGTATTACGTTATAACGTATAACGTTATATAGTATTACGTTATAACGTATAACGTTATATAGTATTACGTTATAACGTATAACGTTATATAGTATCACCATGTAACGTATAACGTTATATAGTATCACCATGTAACGTATAACGTTATATAGTATTACGCTATAACGTATAACGTCATGTAGTATTACGTTATAACGTATAACGTTATGTAGTATTACGTTATGACGTATAACGTTATATAGTATTACGTTATAACGTATAACGTTATATAGTATTACGTTATAACGTTATATAGTATCACCATATATCGTATAACGTTATATAGTATTACGTTATAACGTATAACGTTATATAGTATTACGTTATAACGTATAACGTCATGTAGTATTACGTTATAACGTATAACGTTATGTAGTATTACGTTATGACGTATAACGCTATATAGTATTACGTTATAACGTATAACGTTATATAGTATTACGTTATAACGTATAACGTTATATAGTATTAAGTTATAACGTATAACGTTATATAGTATTACGTTATAACGTTATATAGTATCACCATATAACGTATAACGTTATATAGTATTACGTTATAACGTTATATAGTATCACCATATAACGTATAACGTTATATAGTATTACGTTATAACGTATAACGTTATATAGTATTACGTTATATCGTATAACGTTATATAGTATTACGTTATATCGTATAACGTTATATAGTATTACGTTATAACGTATAACATTATATCATATTACGTTATAACGTATAACGTTATATAGTATTACGTTATAACGTATAACGTTATATAGTATTACGTTATAACGTATAACGTTATATAGTATTACGTTATAACATATAACGTTATATAGTATTACGTTATAACGTATAACGTTATATAGTATTACGTTATAACGTATAACGATATATAGTATTACGTTATAACGTATAACGTTATATAGTATTACGTTATAACGTATAACGTTATATAGTTTTACGTTATAACGTATAACAATATAGTATTACGTTATAACGTATAACGTTATATAGTATTACGTTATAACATATAACGTTATATAGTATTACGTTATAACGTATAACATTATATAGTATTACGTTATAACGTTATATAGTATCACCATATAACGTATAACGTTATATAGTATTACGTTATAACGTATAACGTTATATAGTATTACGTTATAACGTATAACGTTATATAGTTTCACCATATAACGTATAACGTTATATAGTATTACGTTATAACGTATAACGTTATATAGTATTACGTTATAACGTATAACGTTATATAGTATTACGTTATAACGTATAACATTATATAGTATTACGTTATAACGTTATATAGTATCACCATATAACGTATAACGTTATATAGTATTACGTTATAACGTATAACGTTATATAGTATTACGTTATAACGTATAACGTTATATAGTATTACGTTATAACGTATAACGTTATATAGTATTACGTTATAACGTATAACAATATAGTATTACGTTATAACGTATAACGTTATATAGTATTACGTTATAACGTATAACGTTATGTAACATTACGTTATAACGTATAACGTTATGTAGCATTACGTTATAACGTATAACGTTATATAGTATTACGTTATAACGTATAACATTATATAGTATTACGTTATAACGTTATATAGTATCACCATATAACGTATAACGTTATATAGTATTACGTTATAACGTATAACGTTATATAGTATTACGTTATAACGTATAACGTTATATAGTATTAAGTTACAACGTTATATAGTTTCACCATATAACGTATAACGTTATATAGTATTACGTTATAACGTATAACGTTATATAGTATTACGTTATAACGTATAACGTTATATAGTATTACGTTATAACGTATAACGTTATATAGTATTACGTTATGACGTATAACGTTATATGGTATTACGTTATAACGTATAACGTTATATAGTATTACGTTATATCGTATAACGTTATATAGTATTCCGTTATATCGTATAACATTATATCATATTACGTTATAACGTATAACGTTATATAGTATTACGTTATAACGTATAACGTCATGTAGTATTACGTTATAACGTATAACGTTATATAGTATTACGTTATAACGTATAACGTTATATAGTATTACGTTATAACGTATAACGTTATATAGTATTACGTTATAACGTATAACGTTATATAGTATCACCATGTAACGTATAACGTTATATAGTATCACCATGTAACGTATAACGTTATATAGTATTACGCTATAACGTATAACGTCATGTAGTATTACGTTATAACGTATAACGTTATGTAGTATTACGTTATGACGTATAACGTTATATAGTATTACGTTATAACGTATAACGTTATATAGTATTACGTTATAACGTTATATAGTATCACCATATATCGTATAACGTTATATAGTATTACGTTATAACGTATAACGTTATATAGTATTACGTTATAACGTATAACGTCATGTAGTATTACGTTATAACGTATAACGTTATGTAGTATTACGTTATGACGTATAACGTTATATAGTATTACGTTATAACGTATAACGTTATATAGTATTACGTTATAACGTATAACGTTATATAGTATTAAGTTAGAACGTATAACGTTATATAGTATTACGTTATAACGTTATATAGTATCACCATATAACGTATAACGTTATATAGTATTACGTTATAACGTTATATAGTATCACCATATAACGTATAACGTTATATAGTATTACGTTATAACGTATAACGTTATATAGTATTACGTTATATCGTATAACGTTATATAGTATTACGTTATATCGTATAACGTTATATAGTATTACGTTATAACGTATAACATTATATCATATTACGTTATAACGTATAACGTTATATAGTATTACGTTATAACGTATAACGTTATATAGTATTACGTTATAACGTATAACGTTATATAGTATTACGTTATAACATATAACGTTATATAGTATTACGTTATAACGTATAACGTTATATAGTATTACGTTATAACGTATAACGATATATAGTATTACGTTATAACGTATAACGTTATATAGTATTACGTTATAACGTATAACGTTATATAGTATTACGTTATAACGTATAACAATATAGTATTACGTTATAACGTATAACATTATATAGTATTACGTTATAACGTTATATAGTATCACCATATAACGTATAACGTTATATAGTATTACGTTATAACGTATAACGTTATATAGTATTACGTTATAACGTATAACGTTATATAGTTTCACCATATAACGTATAACGTTATATAGTATTACGTTATAACGTATAACGTTATATAGTATTACGTTATAACGTATAACGTTATATAGTATTACGTTATAACGTATAACATTATATAGTATTACGTTATAACGTTATATAGTATCACCATATAACGTATAACGTTATATAGTATTACGTTATAACGTATAACGTTATATAGTATTACGTTATAACGTATAACGTTATATAGTATTACGTTATAACGTATAACGTTATATAGTATTACGTTATAACGTATAACAATATAGTATTACGTTATAACGTATAACGTTATATAGTATTACGTTATAACGTATAACGTTATGTAGCATTACGTTATAACGTATAACGTTATGTAGCATTACGTTATAACGTATAACGTTATATAGTATTACGTTATAACGTATAACATTATATAGTATTACGTTATAACGTTATATAGTATCACCATATAACGTATAACGTTATATAGTATTACGTTATAACGTATAACGTTATATAGTATTACGTTATAACGTATAACGTTATATAGTATTAAGTTACAACGTTATATAGTTTCACCATATAACGTATAACGTTATATAGTATTACGTTATAACGTATAACGTTATATAGTATTACGTTATAACGTATAACGTTATATAGTATTACGTTATAACGTATAACGTTATATAGTATTACGTTATGACGTATAACGTTATATGGTATTACCATATAACGTATAGCGTTATATAGTATTACGTTACAACGTTATATAGTTTCACCATATAACGTATAACGTTATATAGTATTACGTTATAACGTATAACGTTATATAGTACTACGTTATGACCTATAACGTTATATAGTATTACGTTATGACGTATAACGTTATATGATATTACCATATAACGTATAACGTTATATAGTACTACGTTATAACGTATAACGTTATATAGTATTACGTTATAACGTATAACGTTATATAGTATTACGTTATATCGTATAACGTTATATAGTATTACGTTATATCGTATAACGTTATATAGTGTTACGTTATAACGTATAACTTTATATAGTATTACGTTATAACGTATAACGTTATATAGTATTACGTTATAACGTATAACGTTATATGGTATTACGTTATAACGTATAACGTTATATAGTATTACGTTATAACGTATAACGTTATATAGAATTACGTTATAACGTATAACGTTATATAGTATTACGTTATAACGTATAACGTTATATAGTATTACGTTATAACGTATAACGTTATATAGTATTACGTTATAACGTATAACGTTATATAGTATTACGTTATAACGTATAACGTTATATAGTATTACGTTATGACGTATAACGTTATATAGTATTACGTTATGACGTATAACGTTATATGGTATTACCATATAACGTATAACGTTATATAGTATTACGTTATAACGTATAACGTTATATAGTATTACGTTATAACGTATAACGTTATATAGTATTACGTTATAACGTATAACGTTATATAGTATTACGTTATAACGTATAACGTTATATAGTATTACCATATAACGTATATCGTTATATAGTATTACCTTATAACGTATAACGTTATATAGTATTACGTTATAACGTATAACGTTATATAGTATTACGTTATGACGTATAACGTTATATGGTATTACCATATAACGTATAGCGTTATATAGTATTACGTTACAACGTTATATAGTTTCACCATATAACGTATAACGTTATATAGTATTACGTTATAACGTATAACGTTATATAGTATTACGTTATAACGTATAACGTTATAACGTATAACGTTATATAGTATTACGTTATAACGTATAACCTTATATAGTATTACGTTATAACGTATAACCCTATATAGTATTACGTTATAACGTATAACGTTATATAGTATTACGTTATGACGTATAACGTTATATGGTATTACCATATAACGTATAGCGTTATATAGTATTACGTTACAACGTTATATAGTTTCACCATATAACGTATAACGTTATATAGTATTACGTTATAACGTATAACGTTATATAGTATTACGTTATAACGTATAACGTTATATAGTATTACGTTATATCGTATAACGTTATATAGTATTACGTTATATCGTATAACATTATATCATATTACGTTATAACGTATAACGTTATATAGTATTACGTTATAACGTATAACGTCATGTAGTATTACGTTATAACGTATAACGTTATGTAGTATTACGTTATGACGTATAACGTTATATAGTATTACGTTATAACGTATAACGTTATATAGTATTACGTTATAACGTATAACGTTATATAGTATTACGTTATAACGTATAACGTTATATAGTATTACGTTATAACGTATAACAATATAGTATTACGTTATAACGTATAACGTTATATAGTATTACGTCATAACGTATAACGTTATGTAGCATTACGTTATAACGTATAACGTTATATAGCATTACGTTATAACGTATAACGTTATATAGTATTACGTTATAACGTATAACATTATATAGTATTACGTTATAACGTTATATAGTATCACCATATAACGTATAACGTTATATAGTATTACGTTATAACGTATAACGTTATATAGTATTACGTTATAACGTATAAGGTTATATAGTATTAAGTTACAACGTTATATAGTTTCACCATATAACGTATAACGTTATATAGTATTACGTTATAACGTATAACGTTATATAGTATTACGTTATAACGTATAACGTTATATAGTATTACGTTATAACGTATAACGTTATATAGTATTACGTTATGACGTATAACGTTATATGGTATTACCATATAACGTATAGCGTTATATAGTATTACGTTACAACGTTATATAGTTTCACCATATAACGTATAACGTTATATAGTATTACGTTATAACGTATAACGTTATATAGTACTACGTTATGACCTATAACGTTATATAGTATTACGTTATGACGTATAACGTTATATGGTATTACCATATAACGTATAACGTTATATAGTACTACGTTATAACGTATAACGTTATATAGTATTACGTTATAACGTATAACGTTATATAGTATTACGTTATATCGTATAACGTTATATAGTATTACGTTATATCGTATAACGTTATATAGTATTACGTTATAACGTATAACTTTATATAGTATTACGTTATAACGTATAACGTTATATAGTATTACGTTATAACGTATAACGTTATATGGTATTACGTTATAACGTATAACGTTATATAGTATTACGTTATAACGTATAACGTTATATAGAATTACGTTATAACGTATAACGTTATATAGTATTACGTTATAACGTATAACGTTATATAGTATTACGTTATAACGTATAACGTTATATAGTATTACGTTATAACGTATAACGTTATATAGTATTACGTTATAACGTATAACGTTATATAGTATTACGTTATGACGTATAACGTTATATAGTATTACGTTATGACGTATAACGTTATATGGTATTACCATATAACGTATAACGTTATATAGTATTACGTTATAACGTATAACGTTATATAGTATTACGTTATAACGTATAACGTTATATAGTATTACGTTATAACGTATAACGTTATATAGTATTACGTTATAACGTATAACGTTATATAGTATTACCATATAACGTATATCGTTATATAGTATTACCTTATAACGTATAACGTTATATAGTATTACGTTATAACGTATAACGTTATATAGTATTACGTTATGACGTATAACGTTATATGGTATTACCATATAACGTATAGCGTTATATAGTATTACGTTACAACGTTATATAGTTTCACCATATAACGTATAACGTTATATAGTATTACGTTATAACGTATAACGTTATATAGTATTACGTTATAACGTATAACGTTATAACGTATAACGTTATATAGTATTACGTTATAACGTATAACCTTATATAGTATTACGTTATAACGTATAACCTTATATAGTATTACGTTATAACGTATAACGTTATATAGTATTACGTTATGACGTATAACGTTATATAGTATTACGTTATGACGTATAACGTTATATGGTATTACCATATAACGTATAACGTTATATAGTATTACGTTATAACGTATAACGTTATATAGTATTACGTTATATCGTATAACGTTATATAGTATTACGTTATATCGTATAACATTATATCATATTACGTTATAACGTATAACGTTATATAGTATTACGTTATAACGTATAACGTCATGTAGTATTACGTTATAACGTATAACGTTATGTAGTATTACGTTATGACGTATAACGTTATATAGTATTACGTTATAACGTATAACGTTATATAGTATCACCATGTAACGTATAACGTTATATAGTATTACGATATAACGTATAACGTCATGTAGTATTACGTTATAACGTATAACGTTATGTAGTATTACGTTATGACGTATAACGTTATATAGTATTACGTTATAACGTATAACGTTATATAGTATTACGTTATAACGTTATATAGTATCACCATATATCGTATAACGTTATATAGTATTACGTTATAACGTATAACGTTATATAGTATTACGTTATAACGTATAACGTTATATAGTATTAAGTTATAACGTATAACGTTATATAGTATTACGTTATAACGTATAACGTTATATAGTATTAAGTTATAACGTATAACGTTATATAGTATTAAGTTATAACGTATAACGTTATATAGTATTACGTTATAACGTATAACGTCATGTAGTATTACGTTATAACGTATAACGTTATGTAGTATTACGTTATGACGTATAACGTTATATAGTATTACGTTATAACGTATAACGTTATATAGTATTACGTTATAACGTATAACGTTATATAGTATTACGTTATAACGTATAACGTTATATAGTATTACGTTATAACGTATAACGTTATATAGTATCACCATGTAACATATAACGTTATATAGTATCACCATGTAACGTATAACGTTATATAGTATTACGTTATAACGTATAACGTCATGTAGTATTACGTTATAACGTATAACGTTATGTAGTATTACGTTATGACGTATAACGTTATATAGTATTACGTTATAACGTATAACGTTATATAGTATTACGTTATAACGTTATATAGTATCACCATATATCGTATAACGTTATATAGTATTACGTTATAACGTATAACGTTATATAGTATTACGTTATAACGTATAACGTTATATAGTATTAAGTTATAACGTATAACGTTATATAGTATTACGTTATAACGTATAACGTTATATAGTATTACGTTATAACGTATAACGTTATATAGTATTAAGTTATAACGTATAACGTTATATAGTATTACGTTATAACGTTATATAGTATCACCATATAACGTATAACGTTATATAGTATTACGTTATAACGTTATATAGTATCACCATATAACGTATAACGTTATATAGTATTACGTTATAACGTATAACGTTATATAGTATTACGTTATATCGTATAACGTTATATAGTATTACGTTATATCGTATAACGTTATATAGTATTACGTTATAACGTATAACATTATATCATATTACGTTATAACGTATAACGTTATATAGTATTACGTTATAACGTATAACGTTATATAGTATAACGTTATAACGTATTACGTTATATAGTATTACGTTATAACGTATAACGTTATATAGTATTACGTTATGACCTATAACGTTATATAGTATTACGTTATGACGTATAACGTTATATGGTATTACCATATAACGTATAACGTTATATAGTACTACGTTATAACGTATAACGTTATATAGTATTACGTTATAACGTATAACGTTATATAGTATTACGTTATATCGTATAACGTTATATAGTATTACGTTATATCGTATAACGTTATATAGTATTACGTTATATCGTATAACGTTATATGGTATTACGTTATAACGTATAACGTTATATGGTATTACGTTATAACGTATAACGTTATATAGTATTACGTTATAACGTATAACGTTATATAGTATTACGTTATAACGTATAACGTTATATAGTATTACGTTATAACGTATAACGTTATATATTATTACGTTATAACGTATAACGTTATATAGTATTACGTTATAACGTATAACGTTATATAGTATTACGTTATAACGTATAACGTTATATAGTATTACGTTATAACGTATAACGTTATATAGTATCACCATGTAACGTATAACGTTATATAGTATCACCATGTAACGTATAACGTTATATAGTATTACGTTATAACGTATAACGTCATGTAGTATTACGTTATAACGTATAACGTTATGTAGTATTACGTTATGACGTATAACGTTATATAGTATTACGTTATAACGTATAACGTTATATAGTATTACGTTATAACGTATAACGTTATATAGTATTACGTTATAACGTATAACGTTATATAGTATAACGTTATAACGTATAACGTTATATAGTATTACGTTATAACGTATAACCTTATATAGTATTACGTTATAACGTATAACGTTATATAGTATTACGTTATAACGTATAACGTTATATAGTATTACGTTATAACATATAACGTTATATAGTATTACGTTATAACGTATAACGTTATATAGTATTACGTTATAACGTATAACGATATATAGTATTACGTTATAACGTATAACGTTATATAGTATTACGTTATAACGTATAACGTTATATAGTATTACGTTATAACGTATAACAATATAGTATTACGTTATAACGTATAACGTTATATAGTATTACGTTATAACGTATAACGTTATATAGTATTACGTTATAACGTATAACAATATAGTATTACGTTATAACGTATAACGTTATATAGTATTACGTTATAACGTATAACGTTATGTAGTATTACGTTATAACGTATAACGTTATATAGTATTACGTTATAACGTATAACGTTATATAGTATTACGTTATAACGTATAACATTATATAGTATTACGTTATAACGTTATATAGTATCACCATATAATGTATAACGTTATATAGTATTACGTTATAACGTATAACGTTATATAGTATTACGTTATAACGTATAACGTTATATAGTATTAAGTTATAACGTATAACGTTATATAGTATTACGTTATAACGTTATATAGTATCACCATATAACGTATAACGTTATATAGTATTACGTTATAACGTATAACGTTATATAGTATTACGTTATAACGTATAACGTTATATAGTATTACGTTATAACGTATAACGTTATATAGTATTACGTTATAACGTATAACGTTATATAGTATTACGTTATAACGTTATATAGTATCACCATATAACGTATAACGTTATATAGTATTACGTTATAACGTATAACGCTATATAGTATTACGTTATAACGTATAACGTTATATAGTATTACGTTATAACGTATAACGTTATATAGTATTACCATATAACGTATATCGTTATATAGTATTACCTTATAACGTATAACGTTATATAGTATTACGTTATAACGTATAACGTTATATAGTATTACGTTATGACGTATAACGTTATATGGTATTACCATATAACGTATAGCGTTATATAGTATTACGTTACAACGTTATATAGTTTCACCATATAACGTATAACGTTATATAGTATTACGTTATAACGTATAACGTTATATAGTATTACGTTATAACGTATAACGTTATATAGTATTACGTTATAACGTATAACGTTATATAGTATAACGTTATAACGTATAACGTTATATAGTATTACGTTATAACGTATAACCTTATATAGTATTACGTTATAACGTATAACCTTATATAGTATTACGTTATAACGTATAACGTTATATAGTATTACGTTATGACGTATAACGTTATATAGTATTACGTTATGACGTATAACGTTATATGGTATTACCATATAACGTATAACGTTATATAGTATTACGTTATAACGTATAACGTTATATAGTATTACGTTATAACGTATAACGTTATATAGTATTACGTTATATCGTATAACGTTATATAGTATTACGTTATATCGTATAACGTTATATAGTATTACGTTATAACGTATAACGTTATATAGTATTACGTTATAACGTATAACGTTATATAGTATTACGTTATAACGTATAACGTTATATGGTATTACGTTATAACGTATAACGTTATATGGTATTACGTTATAACGTATAACGTTATATGGTATTACGTTATAACGTATAACATTATATGGTATTACGTTATAACGTATAACGTTATATAGTATTACGTTATAACGTATAACGTTCTATAGTATTACGTTATAACGTATACCGTTATATAGTATTACGTTATAACGTATAACGTTATATAGTATTACGTTATAACGTATAACGTTATATAGTATTACGTTATGACGTATAACGTTATATAGTATTACGTTATGACGTATAACGTTATATGGTATTACCATATAACGTATAACGTTATATAGTATTACGTTATAACGTATAACGTTATATAGTATTACGTTATAACGTATAACGTTATATAGTATTACGTTATAACGTATAACGTTATATAGTATTACGTTATAACGTATAACGTTATATAGTATTACGTTATAACGTATAACGTTATATAGTATTACGTTATGACGTATAACGTTATATAGTATTACGTTACAACGTTATATAGTTTCACCATATAACGTATAACGTTATATAGTATTACGTTATAACGTATAACGTTATATAGTATTACGTTATAACGTATAACGTTATAACGTATAACGTTATATAGTATTACGTTATAACGTATAACCTTATATAGTATTACGTTATATAGTATTACGTTATAACGTATAACATTATATCATATTACGTTATAACGTATAACGTTATATAGTATTACGTTATATCGTATAACGTTATATAGTATTACGTTATAACGTATAACGTTATATAGTATTACGTTATATCGTATAACGTTATATAGTATTACGTTATATCGTATAACGTTATATAGTATTACGTTATAACGTATAACATTATATCATATTACGTTATAACGTATAACGTTATATAGTATTACGTTATAACGTATAACGTTATATAGTATTACGTTATGACGTATAACGTTATATAGTATTACGTTATAACCTATAACGTTATATAGTATTACGTTATAACGTATAACGTTATATAGTATTACGTTATAACGTATAACGATATATAGTATTACGTTATAACGTATAACGTTATATAGTATTACGTTATAACGTATAACGTTATATAGTATTACGTTATAACGTATAACGTTATATAGTATTACGTTATAACGTATAACGTTATATAGTATTACGTTATAACGTATAACAATATAGTATTACGTTATAACGTATAACGTTATATAGTATTACGTTATAACGTATAACGTTATATAGTATTACGTTATGACGTATAACGTTATATAGTATTACGTTATAACCTATAACGTTATATAGTATTACGTTATAACGTATAACGTTATATAGTATTACGTTATAACGTATAACGATATATAGTATTACGTTATAACGTATAACGTTATATAGTATTACGTTATAACGTATAACGTTATATAGTATTACGTTATAACGTATAACGTTATATAGTATTACGTTATAACGTATAACGTTATATAGTATTACGTTATAACGTATAACAATATAGTATTACGTTATAACGTATAACGTTATATAGTATTACGTTATAACGTATAACGTTATATAGTATTACGTTATAACGTATAACGTTATATAGTATTACGTTATAACGTATAACAATATAGTATTACGTTATAACGTATAACGTTATATAGTATTACGTTATAACGTATAACGTTATGTAGTATTACGTTATAACGTATAACGTTATATAGTATTACGTTATAACGTATAACGTTATATAGTATTACGTTATAACGTATAACATTATATAGTATTACGTTATAACGTTATATAGTATCACCATATAACGTATAACGTTATATAGTATTACGTTATAACGTATAACGTTATATAGTATTACGTTATAACGTATAACGTTATATAGTATTAAGTTATAACGTATAACGTTATATAGTATTACGTTATAACGTTATATAGTATCACCATATAACGTATAACGTTATATAGTTTTACGTTATAACGTATAACGTTATATAGTATTACGTTATAACGTATAACGTTATATAGTATTACGTTATAACGTATAACGTTATATAGTATTACCATATAACGTATATCGTTATATAGTATTACCTTATAACGTATAACGTTATATAGTATTACGTTATGACGTATAACGTTATATGGTATTACCATATAACGTATAGCGTTATATAGTATTACGTTACAACGTTATATAGTTTCACCATATAACGTATAACGTTATATAGTATTACGTTATAACGTATAACGTTATATAGTATTACGTTATAACGTATAACGTTATAACGTATAACGTTATATAGTATTACGTTATAACGTATAACCTTATATAGTATTACGTTATAACGTATAACCTTATATAGTATTACGTTATAACGTATAACGTTATATAGTATTACGTTATGACGTATAACGTTATATAGTATTACGTTATGACGTATAACGTTATATGGTATTACCATATAACGTATAGCGTTATATAGTATTACGTTACAACGTTATATAGTTTCACCATATAACGTATAACGTTATATAGTATTACGTTATAACGTATAACGTTATATAGTATTACGTTATAACGTATAACGTTATATAGTATTACGTTATAACGTATAACGTTATATAGTATAACGTTATAACGTATAACGTTATATAGTATTACGTTATAACGTATAACCTTATATAGTATTACGTTATAACGTATAACCTTATATAGTATTACGTTATAACGTATAACGTTATATAGTATTACGTTATGACGTATAACGTTATATAGTATTACGTTATGACGTATAACGTTATATGGTATTACCATATAACGTATAACGTTATATAGTATTACGTTATAACGTATAACGTTATATAGTATTACGTTATAACGTATAACGTTATATAGTATTACGTTATATCGTATAACGTTATATAGTATTACGTTATATCGTATAACGTTATATAGTATTACGTTATAACGTATAACGTTATATAGTATTACGTTATAACGTATAACGTTATATAGTATTACGTTATAACGTATAACGTTATATGGTATTACGTTATAACGTATAACGTTATATGGTATTACGTTATAACGTATAACGTTATATGGTATTACGTTATAACGTATAACATTATATGGTATTACGTTATAACGTATAACGTTATATAGTATTACGTTATAACGTATAACGTTCTATAGTATTACGTTATAACGTATACCGTTATATAGTATTACGTTATAACGTATAACGTTATATAGTATTACGTTATAACGTATAACGTTATATAGTATTACGTTATGACGTATAACGTTATATAGTATTACGTTATGACGTATAACGTTATATGGTATTACCATATAACGTATAACGTTATATAGTATTACGTTATAACGTATAACGTTATATAGTATTACGTTATAACGTATAACGTTATATAGTATTACGTTATAACGTATAACGTTATATAGTATTACGTTATAACGTATAACGTTATATAGTATTACGTTATAACGTATAACGTTATATAGTATTACGTTATGACGTATAACGTTATATAGTATTACGTTACAACGTTATATAGTTTCACCATATAACGTATAACGTTATATAGTATTACGTTATAACGTATAACGTTATATAGTATTACGTTATAACGTATAACGTTATAACGTATAACGTTATATAGTATTACGTTATAACGTATAACCTTATATAGTATTACGTTATATAGTATTACGTTATAACGTATAACATTATATCATATTACGTTATAACGTATAACGTTATATAGTATTACGTTATATCGTATAACGTTATATAGTATTACGTTATAACGTATAACGTTATATAGTATTACGTTATATCGTATAACGTTATATAGTATTACGTTATATCGTATAACGTTATATAGTATTACGTTATAACGTATAACATTATATCATATTACGTTATAACGTATAACGTTATATAGTATTACGTTATAACGTATAACGTTATATAGTATTACGTTATAACGTATAACGTTATATAGTATTACGTTATAACCTATAACGTTATATAGTATTACGTTATAACGTATAACGTTATATAGTATTACGTTATAACGTATAACGATATATAGTATTACGTTATAACGTATAACGTTATATAGTATTACGTTATAACGTATAACGTTATATAGTATTACGTTATAACGTATAACGTTATATAGTATTACGTTATAACGTATAACGTTATATAGTATTACGTTATAACGTATAACAATATAGTATTACGTTATAACGTATAACGTTATATAGTATTACGTTATAACGTATAACGTTATATAGTATTACGTTATAACGTATAACGTTATATAGTATTACGTTATAACGTATAACAATATAGTATTACGTTATAACGTATAACGTTATATAGTATTACGTTATAACGTATAACGTTATGTAGTATTACGTTATAACGTATAACGTTATATAGTATTACGTTATAACGTATAACGTTATATAGTATTACGTTATAACGTATAACATTATATAGTATTACGTTATAACGTTATATAGTATCACCATATAACGTATAACGTTATATAGTATTACGTTATAACGTATAACGTTATATAGTATTACGTTATAACGTATAACGTTATATAGTATTAAGTTATAACGTATAACGTTATATAGTATTACGTTATAACGTTATATAGTATCACCATATAACGTATAACGTTATATAGTTTTACGTTATAACGTATAACGTTATATAGTATTACGTTATAACGTATAACGTTATATAGTATTACGTTATAACGTATAACGTTATATAGTATTACCATATAACGTATATCGTTATATAGTATTACGTTATGACGTATAACGTTATATAGTATTACGTTATAACGTATAACGTTATATAGTATTACGTTATAACGTATAACGTTATATAGTATTACGTTATAACGTATAACGTTATATAGTATTACCATATAACGTATATCGTTATATAGTATTACGTTATAACGTATAACCTTATATAGTATTACGTTATAACGTATAACGTTATATAGTATTACGTTATAACGTATAACGTTATATAGTATTACGTTATAACGTATAACGTTATATAGTATTACGTTATAACGTATAACGTTATATAGTATTACGTTATAACGTATAACGTTATATAGTATTACGTTATAACGTATAACAATATAGTATTACGTTATAACGTATAACGTTATATAGTATTACGTTATAACGTATAACGTTATATAGTATTACGTTATAACGTATAACGTTATATAGTATTACGTTATAACGTATAACAATATAGTATTACGTTATAACGTATAACGTTATATAGTATTACGTTATAACGTATAACGTTATGTAGTATTACGTTATAACGTATAACGTTATATAGTATTACGTTATAACGTATAACGTTATATAGTATTACGTTATAACGTATAACATTATATAGTATTACGTTATAACGTTATATAGTATCACCATATAACGTATAACGTTATATAGTATTACGTTATAACGTATAACGTTATATAGTATTACGTTATAACGTATAACGTTATATAGTATTAAGTTATAACGTATAACGTTATATAGTATTACGTTATAACGTTATATAGTATCACCATATAACGTATAACGTTATATAGTTTTACGTTATAACGTATAACGTTATATAGTATTACGTTATAACGTATAACGTTATATAGTATTACGTTATAACGTATAACGTTATATAGTATTACCATATAACGTATATCGTTATATAGTATTACGTTATGACGTATAACGTTATATAGTATTACGTTATAACGTATAACGTTATATAGTATTACGTTATAACGTATAACGTTATATAGTATTACGTCATAACGTATAACGTTATATAGTATTACCATATAACGTATATCGTTATATAGTATTACGTTATAACGTATAACCTTATATAGTATTACGTTATAACGTATAACGTTATATAGTATTACGTTATAACGTATAACGTTATATAGTATTACGTTATAACATATAACGTTATATAGTATTACGTTATAACGTATAACGTTATATAGTATTACGTTATAACGTATAACGATATATAGTATTACGTTATAACGTATAACGTTATATAGTATTACGTTATAACGTATAACGTTATATAGTATTACGTTATAACGTATAACAATATAGTATTACGTTATAACGTATAACGTTATATAGTATTACGTTATAACGTATAACGTTATATAGTATTACGTTATAACGTATAACAATATAGTATTACGTTATAACGTATAACGTTATATAGTATTACGTTATAACGTATAACGTTATGTAGTATTACGTTATAACGTATAACGTTATATAGTATTACGTTATAACGTATAACGTTATATAGTATTACGTTATAACGTATAACATTATATAGTATTACGTTATGACGTATAACGTTATATAGTATTACGTTATGACGTATAACGTTATATGGTATTACGTTGTAACGTATAACGTTATATAGTATTACGTTATAACGTATAACGTTATATAGTATTACGTTATAACGTATAACGTTATATGGTATTACGTTATAACGTATAACGTTATATAGTATTACGTTATAACGTATAACGTTATATAGTATTACGTTATAATGTATAACGTTATATAGTATTACGTTATAACGTATAACGTTATATAGTATTACGTTATAACGTATAACGTTATATAGTATCACCATGTAACGTATAACGTTATATAGTATCACCATGTAACGTATAACGTTATATAGTATTACGTTATAACGTATAACGTCATGTAGTATTACGTTATAACGTATAACGTTATGTAGTATTACGTTATGACGTATAACGTTATATAGTATTACGTTATAACGTATAACGTTATATAGTATTACGTTATAACGTTATATAGTATCACCATATAACGTATAACGTTATATAGTATTACGTTATAACGTATAACGTTATATAGTATTACGTTATAACGTATAACGTTATATAGTATTAAGTTATAACGTATAACGTTATATAGTATTACGTTATAACGTATAACGTTATATAGTATTACGTTATATCGTATAACGTTATATAGTATTAAGTTATAACGTATAACGTTATATAGTATTACGTTATAACGTTATATAGTATCACCATATAACGTATAACGTTATATAGTATTACGTTATAACGTATAACGTTATATAGTATTACGTTATAACGTATAACGTTATATAGTATTACGTTATAACGTTTAACGTTATATAGTATTACCATATAACGTATATCGTTATATAGTATTACCTTATAACGTATAACGTTATATAGTATTACGTTATAACGTATAACGTTATATAGTATTACGTTATGACGTATAACGTTATATGGTATTACCATATAACGTATAGCGTTATATAGTATTACGTTATAACGTTATATAGTATCACCATATAACGTATAACGTTATATAGTATTACGTTATAACGTATAACGTTATATAGTATTACGTTATAACGTATAACGTTATATAGTATTAAGTTATAACGTATAACGTTATATAGTATTACGTTATAACGTATAACGTTATATAGTATTACGTTATATCGTATAACGTTATATAGTATTAAGTTATAACGTATAACGTTATATAGTATTACGTTATAACGTTATATAGTATCACCATATAACGTATAACGTTATATAGTATTACGTTATAACGTATAACGTTATATAGTATTACGTTATAACGTATAACGTTATATAGTATTACGTTATAACGTTTAACGTTATATAGTATTACCATATAACGTATATCGTTATATAGTATTACCTTATAACGTATAACGTTATATAGTATTACGTTATAACGTATAACGTTATATAGTATTACGTTATGACGTATAACGTTATATGGTATTACCATATAACGTATAGCGTTATATAGTATTACGTTACAACGTTATATAGTTTCACCATATAACGTATAACGTTATATAGTATTACGTTATAACGTATAACGTTATATAGTATTACGTTATAACGTATAACGTTATAACGTATAACGTTATATAGTATTACGTTATAACGTATAACCTTATATAGTATTACGTTATAACGTATAACCTTATATAGTATTACGTTATAACGTATAACGTTATATAGTATTACGTTATGACGTATAACGTTATATAGTATTACGTTATGACGTATAACGTTATATGGTATTACCATATAACGTATAACGTTATATAGTATTACGTTATAACGTATAACGTTATATAGTATTACGTTATAACGTATAACGTTATATAGTATTACGTTATATCGTATAACGTTATATAGTATTACGTTATATCGTATAACGTTATATAGTATTACGTTATAACGTATAACATTATATCATATTACGTTATAACGTATAACGTTATATAGTATTACGTTATAACGTATAACGTTATATAGTATTACGTTATTACGTATAACGTTATATAGTATTACGTTATAACATATAACGTTATATAGTATTACGTTATAACGTATAACGTTATATAGTATTACGTTATAACGTATAACGATATATAGTATTACGTTATAACGTATAACGTTATATAGTATTACGTTATAACGTATAACAATATAGTATTACGTTATAACGTATAACGTTATATAGTATTACGTTATAACGTATAACGTTATGTAGTATTACGTTATAACGTATAACGTTATATAGTATTACGTTATAACGTATAACATTATATCATATTACGTTATAACGTATAACGTTATATAGTATTACGTTATAACGTATAACGTTATATAGTATTACGTTATAACATATAACGTTATATAGTATTACGTTATAACGTATAACGTTATATAGTATTACGTTATAACGTATAACGATATATAGTATTACGTTATAACGTATAACGTTATATAGTATTACGTTATAACGTATAACGTTATATAGTATTACGTTATAACGTATAACAATATAGTATTACGTTATAACGTATAACGTTATATAGTATTACGTTATAACGTATAACGTTATATAGTATTACGTTATAACGTATAACAATATAGTATTACGTTATAACGTATAACGTTATATAGTATTACGTTATAACGTATAACGTTATGTAGTATTACGTTATAACGTATAACGTTATATAGTATTACGTTATAACGTATAACGTTATATAGTATTACGTTATAACGTATAACATTATATAGTATTACGTTATAACGTTATATAGTATCACCATATAACGTATAACGTTATATAGTATTACGTTATAACGTATAACGTTATATAGTATTACGTTATAACGTATAACGTTATATAGTATTAAGTTATAACATATAACGTTATATAGTATTACGTTATAACGTTATATAGTATCACCATATAACGTATAACGTTATATAGTATTACGTTATAACGTATAACGTTATATAGTATTACGTTATAACGTATAACATTATATAGTATTACGTTATAACGTTATATAGTATCACCATATAACCTATAACGTTATATAGTATTACGTTATAACGTATAACGTTATATAGTATTACGTTATAACGTATAACGATATATAGTATTACGTTATAACGTATAACGTTATATAGTATTACGTTATAACGTATAACGTTATATAGTATTACGTTATAACGTATAACAATATAGTATTACGTTATAACGTATAACGTTATATAGTATTACGTTATAACGTATAACGTTATGTAGTATTACGTTATAACGTATAACGTTATATAGTATTACGTTATAACGTATAACATTATATCATATTACGTTATAACGTATAACGTTATATAGTATTACGTTATAACGTATAACTTTATATAGTATTACGTTATAACGTATAACGTTATATAGTATTACGTTATAACGTATAACGTTATATAGTATTACGTTATAACGTATAACGTTATATAGTATTACGTTATAACGTATAACGATATATAGTATTACGTTATAACGTATAACGTTATATAGTATTACGTTATAACGTATAACGTTATATAGTATTACGTTATAACGTATAACAATATAGTATTACGTTATAACGTATAACGTTATATAGTATTACGTTATAACGTATAACGTTATATAGTATTACGTTATAACGTATAACGTTATATAGTATTACGTTATAACGTATAACAATATAGTATTACGTTATAACGTATAACGTTATATAGTATTACGTTATAACGTATAACGTTATGTAGTATTACGTTATAACGTATAACGTTATATAGTATTACGTTATAACGTATAACGTTATATAGTATTACGTTATAACGTATAACATTATATAGTATTACGTTATAACGTTATATAGTATCACCATATAACGTATAACGTTATATAGTATTACGTTATAACGTATAACGTTATATAGTATTACGTTATAACGTATAACGTTATATAGTATTAAGTTATAACGTATAACGTTATATAGTATTACGTTATAACGTTATATAGTATCACCATATAACGTATAACGTTATATAGTATTACGTTATAACGTATAACGTTATATAGTATTACGTTATAACGTATAACGTTATATAGTATTACGTTATAACGTATAACGTTATATAGTATTACCATATAACGTATATCGTTATATAGTATTACCTTATAACGTATAACGTTATATAGTATTACGTTATGACGTATAACGTTATATGGTATTACCATATAACGTATAGCGTTATATAGTATTACGTTACAACGTTATATAGTTTCACCATATAACGTATAACGTTATATAGTATTACGTTATAACGTATAACGTTATATAGTATTACGTTATAACGTATAACGTTATAACGTATAACGTTATATAGTATTACGTTATAACGTATAACCTTATATAGTATTACGTTATAACGTATAACCTTAAATAGTATTACGTTATAACGTATAACGTTATATAGTATTACGTTATGACGTATAACGTTATATAGTATTACGTTATGACGTATAACGTTATATGGTATTACGTTGTAACGTATAACGTTATATAGTATTACGTTATAACGTATAACGTTATATAGTATTACGTTATAACGTATAACGTTATATGGTATTACGTTATAACGTATAACGTTATATAGTATTACGTTATAACGTATAACGTTATATAGTATTACGTTATAACGTATAACGTTATATAGTATTACGTTATAACGTATAACGTTATATGGTATTACGTTATAACGTATAACGTTATATAGTATTACGTTATAACGTATAACGTTATATAGTATTACGTTATAACGTATAACGTTATATAGTATTACGTTATAACGTATAACGTTATATAGTATTACGTTATAACGTATAACGTTATATAGTATCACCATGTAACGTATAACGTTATATAGTATCACCATGTAACGTATAACGTTATATAGTATTACGTTATAACGTATAACGTCATGTAGTATTACGTTATAACGTATAACGTTATGTAGTATTACGTTATGACGTATAACGTTATATAGTATTACGTTATAGCGTATAACGTTATATAGTATTACGTTATAACGTTATATAGTATCACCATATAACGTATAACGTTATATAGTATTACGTTATAACGTATAACGTTATATAGTATTACGTTATAACGTATAACGTTATATAGTATTAAGTTATAACGTATAACGTTATATAGTATTACGTTATAACGTATAACGTTATATAGTATTACGTTATATCGTATAACGTTATATAGTATTAAGTTATAACGTATAACGTTATATAGTATTACGTTATAACGTTATATAGTATCACCATATAACGTATAACGTTATATAGTATTACGTTATAACGTATAACGTTATATAGTATTACGTTATAACGTATAACGTTATATAGTATTACGTTATAACGTATAACGTTATATAGTATTACGTTATAACGTTTAACGTTATATAGTATTACCATATAACGTATATCGTTATATAGTATTACCTTATAACGTATAACGTTATATGGTATTACGTTATAACGTATAACGTTATATAGTATTACGTTATGACGTATAACGTTATATGGTATTACCATATAACGTATAGCGTTATATAGTATTACGTTACAACGTTATATAGTTTCACCATATAACGTATAACGTTATATAGTATTACGTTATAACGTATAACGTTATATAGTATTACGTTATAACGTATAACGTTATAACGTATAACGTTATATAGTATTACGTTATAACGTATAACCTTATATAGTATTACGTTATAACGTATAACCTTATATAGTATTACGTTATAACGTATAACGTTATATAGTATTACGTTATGACGTATAACGTTATATAGTATTACGTTATGACGTATAACGTTATATGGTATTACCATATAACGTATAACGTTATATAGTATTACGTTATAACGTATAACGTTATATAGTATTACGTTATAACGTATAACGTTATATAGTATTACGTTATATCGTATAACGTTATATAGTATTACGTTATATCGTATAACGTTATATAGTATTACGTTATAACGTATAACATTATATCATATTACGTTATAACGTATAACGTTATGTAGTATTACGTTATAACGTATAACGTTATATAGTATTACGTTATAACGTATAACATTATATCATATTACGTTATAACGTATAACGTTATATAGTATTACGTTATAACGTATAACGTTATATAGTATTACGTTATAACATATAACGTTATATAGTATTACGTTATAACGTATAACGTTATATAGTATTACGTTATAACGTATAACGATATATAGTATTACGTTATAACGTATAACGTTATATAGTATTACGTTATAACGTATAACGTTATATAGTATTACGTTATAACGTATAACGTTATATAGTATTACGTTATAACGTATAACGTTATATAGTATTACGTTATAACGTATAACAATATAGTATTACGTTATAACGTATAACGTTATATAGTATTACGTTATAACGTATAACGTTATATAGTATTACGTTATAACGTATAACATTATATAGTATTACGTTATAACGTTATATAGTATCACCATATAACGTATAACGTTATATAGTATTACGTTATAACGTATAACGTTATATAGTATTACGTTATAACGTATAACGTTATATAGTATTAAGTTATAACATATAACGTTATATAGTATTACGTTATAACGTTATATAGTATCACCATATAACGTATAACGTTATATAGTATTACGTTATAACGTATAACGTTATATAGTATTACGTTATAACGTATAACGTTATATAGTATTACGTTATAACGTATAACGTTACATAGTATTACCATATAACGTATATCGTTATATAGTATTACCTTATAACGTATAACGTTATATAGTATTACGTTATAACGTATAACGTTATATAGTATTACGTTATGACGTATAACGTTATATGGTATTACCATATAACGTATAGCGTTATATAGTATTACGTTACAACGTTATATAGTTTCACCATATAACGTATAACGTTATATAGTATTACGTTATAACGTATAACGTTATATAGTATTACGTTATAACGTATAACGTTATATAGTATTACGTTATAACGTATAACGTTATATAGTATTACGTTATATCGTATAACGTTATATAGTATTACGTTATGACGTATAACGTTATATAGTATTACGTTATGACGTATAACGTTATATGGTATTACCATATAACGTATAACGTTATATAGTATTACGTTATAACGTATAACGTTATATAGTATTACGTTATAACGTATAACGTTATATAGTATTACGTTATATCGTATAACGTTATATAGTATTACGTTATATCGTATAACGTTATATAGTATTACGTTATAACGTATAACGTTATATAGTATTACGTTATAACGTATAACGTTATATAGTATTACGTTATAACGTATAACGTTATATAGTATTACGTTATAACGTATAACGTTATATAGTATTACGTTATAACGTATAACGTTATATAGTATTACGTTATAACGTATAACGTTATATAGTATTACGTTATAACGTATAACGATATATAGTATTACGTTATAACGTATAACGTTATATAGTATTACGTTATAACGTATAACGTTATATAGTATTACGTTATAACGTATAACAATATAGTATTACGTTATAACGTATAACGTTATATAGTATTACGTTATAACGTATAACGTTATATAGTATTACGTTATAACGTATAACAATATAGTATTACGTTATAACGTATAACGTTATATAGTATTACGTTATAACGTATAACGTTATGTAGTATTACGTTATAACGTATAACGTTATATAGTATTACGTTATAACGTATAACGTTATATAGTATTACGTTATAACGTATAACATTATATAGTATTACGTTATAACGTTATATAGTATCACCATATAACGTATAACGTTATATAGTATTACGTTATAACGTATAACGTTATATAGTATTACGTTATAACGTATAACGTTATATAGTATTAAGTTATAACATATAACGTTATATAGTATTACGTTATAACGTTATATAGTATCACCATATAACGTATAACGTTATATAGTATTACGTTATAACGTATAACGTTATATAGTATTACGTTATAACGTATAACGTTATATAGTATTACGTTATAACGTATAACGTTACATAGTATTACCATATAACGTATATCGTTATATAGTATTACCTTATAACGTATAACGTTATATAGTATTACGTTATAACGTATAACGTTATATAGTATTACGTTATGACGTATAACGTTATATGGTATTACCATATAACGTATAGCGTTATATAGTATTACGTTACAACGTTATATAGTTTCACCATATAACGTATAACGTTATATAGTATTACGTTATAACGTATAACGTTATATAGTATTACGTTATAACGTATAACGTTATAACGTATAACGTTATATAGTATTACGTTATAACGTATAACCTTATATAGTATTACGTTATAACGTATAACCTTATATAGTATTACGTTATAACGTATAACGTTATATAGTATTACGTTATGACGTATAACGTTATATAGTATTACGTTATGACGTATAACGTTATATGGTATTACCATATAACGTATAACGTTATATAGTATTACGTTATAACGTATAACGTTATATAGTATTACGTTATAACGTATAACGTTATATAGTATTACGTTATATCGTATAACGTTATATAGTATTACGTTATATCGTATAACGTTATATAGTATTACGTTATAACGTATAACGTTATATAGTATTACGTTATAACGTATAACGTTATATAGTATTACGTTATAACGTATAACGTTATATAGTATTACGTTATAACGTATAACGTTATATAGTATTACGTTATAACGTTATATAGTATCACCATATAACGTATAACGTTATATAGTATTACGTTATAACGTATAACGTTATATAGTATTACGTTATAACGTATAACGTTATATAGTATTACGTTATAACGTATAACGTTATATAGTATTACCATATAACGTATATCGTTATATAGTATTACCTTATAACGTATAACGTTATATAGTATTACGTTATGACGTATAACGTTATATAGTATTACGTTATAACGTATAACGTTATATAGTATTACGTTATAACGTATAACGATATATAGTATTACGTTATAACGTATAACGTTATATAGTATTACGTTATAACGTATAACGTTATATAGTATTACGTTATAACGTATAACGTTATATAGTATTACGTTATAACGTATAACGTTATATAGTATTACGTTATAACGTATAACGTTATATAGTATTACGTTATAACGTATAACGTTATATGGTATTACGTTATAACGTATAACGTTATATAGTATTACGTTATAACGTATAACGTTATATAGTATTACGTTATAACGTATAACGTTATATAGTATTACGTTATAACGTATAACGTTATATAGTATTACGTTATAACGTATAACGTTATATAGTATCACCATGTAACGTATAACGTTATATAGTATCACCATGTAACGTATAACGTTATATAGTATTACGTTATAACGTATAACGTCATGTAGTATTACGTTATAACGTATAACGTTATGTAGTATTACGTTATGACGTATAACGTTATATAGTATTACGTTATAGCGTATAACGTTATATAGTATTACGTTATAACGTTATATAGTATCACCATATAACGTATAACGTTATATAGTATTACGTTATAACGTATAACGTTATATAGTATTACGTTATAACGTATAACGTTATATAGTATTAAGTTATAACGTATAACGTTATATAGTATTACGTTATAACGTATAACGTTATATAGTATTACGTTATATCGTATAACGTTATATAGTATTAAGTTATAACGTATAACGTTATATAGTATTACGTTATAACGTTATATAGTATCACCATATAACGTATAACGTTATATAGTATTACGTTATAACGTATAACGTTATATAGTATTACGTTATAACGTATAACGTTATATAGTATTACGTTATAACGTATAACGTTATATAGTATTACGTTATAACGTTTAACGTTATATAGTATTACCATATAACGTATATCGTTATATAGTATTACCTTATAACGTATAACGTTATATGGTATTACGTTATAACGTATAACGTTATATAGTATTACGTTATGACGTATAACGTTATATGGTATTACCATATAACGTATAGCGTTATATAGTATTACGTTACAACGTTATATAGTTTCACCATATAACGTATAACGTTATATAGTATTACGTTATAACGTATAACGTTATATAGTATTACGTTATAACGTATAACGTTATAACGTATAACGTTATATAGTATTACGTTATAACGTATAACCTTATATAGTATTACGTTATAACGTATAACCTTATATAGTATTACGTTATAACGTATAACGTTATATAGTATTACGTTATGACGTATAACGTTATATAGTATTACGTTATGACGTATAACGTTATATGGTATTACCATATAACGTATAACGTTATATAGTATTACGTTATAACGTATAACGTTATATAGTATTACGTTATAACGTATAACGTTATATAGTATTACGTTATATCGTATAACGTTATATAGTATTACGTTATATCGTATAACGTTATATAGTATTACGTTATAACGTATAACATTATATCATATTACGTTATAACGTATAACGTTATGTAGTATTACGTTATAACGTATAACGTTATATAGTATTACGTTATAACGTATAACATTATATCATATTACGTTATAACGTATAACGTTATATAGTATTACGTTATAACGTATAACGTTATATAGTATTACGTTATAACATATAACGTTATATAGTATTACGTTATAACGTATAACGTTATATAGTATTACGTTATAACGTATAACGATATATAGTATTACGTTATAACGTATAACGTTATATAGTATTACGTTATAACGTATAACGTTATATAGTATTACGTTATAACGTATAACAATATAGTATTACGTTATAACGTATAACGTTATATAGTATTACGTTATAACGTATAACGTTATATAGTATTACGTTATAACGTATAACAATATAGTATTACGTTATAACGTATAACGTTATATAGTATTACGTTATAACGTATAACGTTATGTAGTATTACGTTATAACGTATAACGTTATATAGTATTACGTTATAACGTATAACGTTATATAGTATTACGTTATAACGTATAACATTATATAGTATTACGTTATAACGTTATATAGTATCACCATATAACGTATAACGTTATATAGTATTACGTTATAACGTATAACGTTATATAGTATTACGTTATAACGTATAACGTTATATAGTATTAAGTTATAACATATAACGTTATATAGTATTACGTTATAACGTTATATAGTATCACCATATAACGTATAACGTTATATAGTATTACGTTATAACGTATAACGTTATATAGT
>NW_027184977.1:0-51157 GCF_040668555.2 Bombus flavifrons
TATGGTATTACCATATAACGTATAGCGTTATATAGTATTACGTTCTAACGTTATATAGTTTCACCATATAACGTATAACGTTATATAGTATTACGTTATAACGTATAACGTTATATATTATCACCATATAACGTATAACGTTATATAGTATTACGTTATAACGTATAACGTTATATAGTATTACGTTATGACGTATAACGTTATATAGTATTAAGTCATAACGTATAACGTTATATAGTATTACGTTATAACGTATAACGTTATATAGTATTACGTTATGACGTATAACGTTATATGGTATTACCATATAACGTATAGCGTTATATAGTATTACGTTCTAACGTTATATAGTTTCACCATATAACGTATAACGTTATATAGTATTACGTTATAACGTATAACGTTATATAGTATTACGTTATAACGTATAACGTTATAACGTATAACGTTATATAGTATTACGTTATAACGTATAACATTATATAGTATTACGTTATAACGTATAACGTTATATAGTATTACGTTTTAACGTATAACGTTATATAGTATTACGTTATAACGTATAACGTTATATAGTATTACGTTATAACGTATAACGTTATATAGTATTACGTTATAACGTATAACGTTATATAGTATTACGTTATAACGTATAACGTTATATAGTATTACGTTATAACGTATAACGTTATATCATATTACGTTATAACGTATAACATTATATCATACTACGTTATAACGTATAACGTTATATAGTATTACGTTATAACGTATAACGTTATATAGTATTACGTTATAACGTATAACATTATATAGTATTACGTTATAACGTTATATAGTATCACCATATAACGTATAACGTTATATAGTATTACGTTATAACGTATAACGTTATATATTATTACGTTATAACGTATAACGTTATAACGTATAACGTTATATAGTATTACGTTATAACGTATAACGTTATATAGTATTACGTTATAACGTATAACATTATATAGTATTACGTTATAACGTATAACGTTATATAGTGTTACGTTATAACGTATAACGTTATATAGTATTACGTTATAACGTATAACGTTATATAGTATTACGTTATGACGTATAACGTTATATAGTATTACGTTATAACGTATAACGTTATATAGTATTACGTTATAACGTATAACGTTATATAGTATTACGTTATAACGTATAACATTATATAGTATTACGTTATAACGTTATATAGTATCACCATATAACGTATAACGTTATATAGTATTACGTTATAACGTATAACGTTATATATTATTACGTTATAACGTATAACGTTATAACGTATAACGTTATATAGTATTACGTTATAACGTATAACGTTATATAGTATTACGTTATAACGTATAACATTATATAGTATTACGTTATAACGTATAACGTTATATAGTGTTACGTTATAACGTATAACGTTATATAGTATTACGTTATAACGTATAACGTTATATAGTATTACGTTATGACGTATAACGTTATATAGTATTACGTTATAACGTATAACGTTATATAGTATTACGTTATAACGTATAACGTTATATAGTATTACGTTATAACGTATAACATTATATAGTATTACGTTATAACGTTATATAGTATCACCATATAACGTATAACGTTATATAGTATTACGTTATAACGTACAACGTTATATATTATTACGTTATAACGTATAACGTTATAACGTATAACGTTATATAGTATTACGTTATAACGTATAACGTTATATAGTATTACGTTATAACGTATAACGTTATATAGTATTACGTTATGACGTATAACGTTATATAGTATTACGTTATAACGTTATATAGTATCACCATATAACGTATAACGTTATATAGTATTACGTTATAACGTATAACGTTATATATTATTACGTTATAACGTATAACGTTATAACGTATAACGTTATATAGTATTACGTTATAACGTATAACGTTATATAGTATTACGTTATAACGTATAACGTTATATAGTATTACGTTATAACGTATAACGTTATATAGTATTACGTTATGACGTATAACGTTATATAGTATTAAGTCATAACGTATAACGTTATATAGTATTACGTTATAACGTATAACGTTATATAGTATTAAGTCATAACGTATAACGTTATATAGTATTACGTTATAACGTATAACGTTATATAGTATTACGTTATGACGTATAACGTTATATGGTATTACCATATAACGTATAGCGTTATATAGTATTACGTTCTAACGTTATATAGTTTCACCATATAACGTATAACGTTATATAGTATTACGTTATAACGTATAACGTTATATATTATCACCATATAACGTATAACGTTATATAGTATTACGTTATAACGTATAACGTTATATAGTATTACGTTATGACGTATAACGTTATATAGTATTAAGTCATAACGTATAACGTTATATAGTATTACGTTATAACGTATAACGTTATATAGTATTACGTTATGACGTATAACGTTATATGGTATTACCATATAACGTATAGCGTTATATAGTATTACGTTCTAACGTTATATAGTTTCACCATATAACGTATAACGTTATATAGTATTACGTTATAACGTATAACGTTATATAGTATTACGTTATAACGTATAACGTTATAACGTATAACGTTATATAGTATTACGTTATAACGTATAACATTATATAGTATTACGTTATAACGTATAACGTTATATAGTATTACGTTTTAACGTATAACGTTATATAGTATTACGTTATAACGTATAACGTTATATAGTATTACGTTATAACGTATAACGTTATATAGTATTACGTTATAACGTATAACGTTATATAGTATTACGTTATAACGTATAACGTTATATAGTATTACGTTATAACGTATAACGTTATATCATATTACGTTATAACGTATAACATTATATCATACTACGTTATAACGTATAACGTTATATAGTATTACGTTATAACGTATAACGTTATATAGTATTACGTTATAACGTATAACATTATATAGTATTACGTTATAACGTTATATAGTATCACCATATAACGTATAACGTTATATAGTATTACGTTATAACGTATAACGTTATATATTATTACGTTATAACGTATAACGTTATAACGTATAACGTTATATAGTATTACGTTATAACGTATAACGTTATATAGTATTACGTTATAACGTATAACATTATATAGTATTACGTTATAACGTATAACGTTATATAGTGTTACGTTATAACGTATAACGTTATATAGTATTACGTTATAACGTATAACGTTATATAGTATTACGTTATGACGTATAACGTTATATAGTATTACGTTATAACGTATAACGTTATATAGTATTACGTTATAACGTATAACGTTATATAGTATTACGTTATAACGTATAACATTATATAGTATTACGTTATAACGTTATATAGTATCACCATATAACGTATAACGTTATATAGTATTACGTTATAACGTATAACGTTATTTATTATTACGTTATAACGTATAACGTTATAACGTATAACGTTATATAGTATTACGTTATAACGTATAACGTTATATAGTATTACGTTATAACGTATAACGTTATATAGTATTACGTTATAACGTATAACGTTATATAGTATTACGTTATGACGTATAACGTTATATAGTATTACGTTATAACGTATAACATTATATAGTATTACGTTATAACGTATAACGTTATATAGTGTTACGTTATAACGTATAACGTTATATAGTATTACGTTATAACGTATAACGTTATATAGTATTACGTTATGACGTATAACGTTATATAGTATTACGTTATAACGTATAACGTTATATAGTATTACGTTATAACGTATAACGTTATATAGTATTACGTTATAACGTATAACATTATATAGTATTACGTTATAACGTTATATAGTATCACCATATAACGTATAACGTTATATAGTATTACGTTATAACGTACAACGTTATATATTATTACGTTATAACGTATAACGTTATAACGTATAACGTTATATAGTATTACGTTATAACGTATAACGTTATATAGTATTACGTTATAACGTATAACGTTATATAGTATTACGTTATAACGTATAACGTTATATAGTATTACGTTATAACGTATAACGTTATATAGTATTACGTTATAACGTATAACGTTATATAGTATTACGTTATAACGTATAACGTTATATAGTATTACGTTATAACGTATAACGTTATATAGTATTACGTTATAACGTATAACGTTATATAGTATTACGTTATAACGTATAACGTTATATAGTATTACGTTATAACGTATAACGTTATATAGTATTACGTTATAACGTATAACGTTATATAGTACTACGTTATAACGTATAACGTTATATAGTATTACGTTATAACGTATAACGTTATATAGTATTACCATATAACGTATATCGTTATATAGTATTACCTTATAACGTATAACGTTATATAGTATTACGTTATAACGTATAACGTTATATAGTATTACGTTATGACGTATAACGTTATATAGTATTACGTTATAACGTATAACGTTATATGGTATTACCATATAACGTATAGCGTTATATAGTATTACGTTCTAACGTTATATAGTTTCACCATATAACGTATAACGTTATATAGTATTACGTTATAACGTATAACGTTATATAGTATTACGTTATAACGTATAACGTTATGTAGTATTACGTTATAACGTATAACGTTATATAGTATTACGTTATGACGTATAACGTTATACAGTATTACGTTATAACGTATAACGTTATATAGTATTACGTTATAACGTATAACGTTATGTAGTATTACGTTATAACGTATAACGTTATAAAGTATTACGTTATGACGTATAACGTTATATAGTATTACGTTATAACGTATAACGTTATATAGTATCACCATATAACGTATAACGTTATATAGTATTACGTTATAACGTATAACGTTATGTAGTATTACCTTATAACGTATAACGTTATAACGTATAACGTTATATAGTATTACGTTATAACGTATAACATTATATAGTATTACGTTATAACGTATAACGTTATATAGTATTACGTTATAACGTATAACGTTATATAGTATTACGTTATAACGTATAACGTTATGTAGTATTACGTTATAACGTATAACGTTATATAGTATTACGTTATGACGTATAACGTTATATAGTATTACGTTATAACGTATAACGTTATGTAGTATTACCTTATAACGTATAACGTTATAACGTATAACGTTATATAGTATTACGTTATAACGTATAACATTATATAGTATTACGTTATAACGTATAACGTTATATAGTATTACGTTATAACGTATAACGTTATATAGTATTACGTTATAACGTATAACGTTATGTAGTATTACGTTATAACGTATAACGTTATATAGTATTACGTTATGACGTATAACGTTATATAGTATTAAGTCATAACGTATAATGTTATATAGTATTACGTTATAACGTATAACGTTATATAGTATTACGTTATGACGTATAACGTTATATGGTATTACCATATAACGTATAGCGTTATATAGTATTACGTTCTAACGTTATATAGTTTCACCATATAACGTATAACGTTATATAGTATTACGTTATAACGTATAACGTTATATAGTATTACGTTATAACGTATAACATTATATAGTATTACGATATAACGTATAACGTTATATAGTATTACGTTATAACGTATAACGTTATATAGTATTACGTTATAACGTATAACATTATTTCATATTACGTTATAACGTATAACGTTATATAGTATTACGTTATAACGTATAACGTTATATAGTATTACGTTATAACGTATAACGTTATGTAGTATTACGTTATAACGTATAACGTTATATAGCATTACGTTATAACGTATAACGTTATATAGTATTACGTTATAACGTATAACATTATATAGTATTACGTTATAACGTATAACGTTATATAGTATCACCATGTAACGTATAACGTTATATAGTATTACGTTATAACGTATAACGTTATATAGTATTACGTTATAACGTATAACGTTATATAGTGTTACGTTATAACGTATAACGTTATATAGTATTACGTTATAACGTATAACGATATATAGTATTACGTTATGACGTATAACGTTATATAGTATTACGTTATGACGTATAACGTTATATAGTATTACGTTATACCGTATAACGTTATATAGTATTACGTTATAACGTATAACGTTATATAGTATTACGTTATAACGTATAACGATATATAGTATTACGTTATAACGTATAACGTTATATAGTACTACGTTATAACGTATAACGTTATATAGTATTACGTTATAACGTATAACGTTATATAGTATTACCATATAACGTATATCGTTATATAGTATTACCTTATAACGTATAACGTTATATAGTATTACGTTATAACGTATAACGTTATATAGTATTACGTTATGTCGTATAACGTTATATGGTATTACCATATAACGTATAGCGTTATATAGTATTACGTTATAACGTTATATAGTTTCACCATATAACGTATAACGTTATATAGTATTACGTTATAACGTATAACGTTATATAGTATTACGTTATAACGTATAACGTTATAACGTATAACGTTATATAGTATTACGTTATATCGCATAACGTTATATAGTATTACGTTATAACGTATAACGTTATATAGTACTACGTTATAACGTATAACGTTATATAGTATTACGTTATAACGTATAACGTTATATAGTATTACGTTATAACGTATAACGTTATATAGTATTACGTTATGACGTATAACGTTATATAGTATTACGTTATAACGTATGACGTTATATAATATCACCATATAACGTATAACGTTATATACTATTACGTTATAACGTATAACGTTATATAGTATTACGTTATAACGTATAACGTTATATAGTATTACGTTATGACGTATAACGTTATATAGTATTACGTTATAACGTATAACGTTATATAGTATTACGTTATAACGTATAACGTTATATAGTATTACGTTATAACGTATAACATTATATAGTATTACGTTATAACGTTATATAGTATCACCATATAACGTATAACGTTATATAGTATTACGTTATAACGTACAACGTTATATATTATTACGTTATAACGTATAACGTTATAACGTATAACGTTATATAGTATTACGTTATAACGTATAACGTTATATAGTATTACGTTATAACGTATAACGTTATATAGTATTACGTTATAACGTATAACGTTATATAGTATTACGTTATAACGTATAACGTTATATAGTATTACGTTATAACGTATAACGTTATATAGCATTACGTTATAACGTATAACGTTATATAGTATTACGTTATAACGTATAACGTTATATAGTATTACGTTATAACGTATAACGTTATATAGTACTACGTTATAACGTATAACGTTATATAGTATTACGTTATAACGTATAACGTTATATAGTATTACCATATAACGTATATCGTTATATAGTATTACCTTATAACGTATAACGTTATATAGTATTACGTTATAACGTATAACGTTATATAGTATTACGTTATGACGTATAACGTTATATAGTATTACGTTATAACGTATAACGTTATATGGTATTACCATATAACGTATAGCGTTATATAGTATTACGTTCTAACGTTATATAGTTTCACCATATAACGTATAACGTTATATAGTATTACGTTATAATGTATAACGTTATATAGTATTACGTTATAACGTATAACGTTATGTAGTATTACGTTATAACGTATAACGTTATATAGTATTACGTTATGACGTATAACGTTATATAGTATTACGTTATAACGTATAACGTTATATAGTATTACGTTATAACGTATAACGTTATGTAGTATTACGTTATAACGTATAACGTTATATAGTATTACGTTATGACGTATAACGTTATATAGTATTACGTTATAACGTATAACGTTATATAGTATCACCATATAACGTATAACGTTATATTGTATTACGTTATAACGTATAACGTTATGTAGTATTACCTTATAACGTATAACGTTATAACGTATAACGTTATATAGTATTACGTTATAACGTATAACATTATATAGTATTACGTTATAACGTATAACGTTATATAGTATTACGTTATAACGTATAACGTTATATAGTATTACGTTATAACGTATAACGTTATGTAGTATTACGTTATAACGTATAACGTTATATAGTATTACGTTATGACGTATAACGTTATATAGTATTACGTTATAACGTATAACGTTATATAGTATCACCATATAACGTATAACGTTATATAGTATTACGTTATAACGTATAACGTTATATAGTATTACGTTATGACGTATAACGTTATATAGTATTAAGTCATAACGTATAATGTTATATAGTATTACGTTATAACGTATAACGTTATATAGTATTACGTTATGACGTATAACGTTATATGGTATTACCATATAACGTATAGCGTTATATAGTATTACGTTCTAACGTTATATAGTTTCACCATATAACGTATAACGTTATATAGTATTACGTTATAACGTATAACGTTATATAGTATTACCTTATAACGTATAACGTTATAACGTATAACGTTATATAGTATTACGTTATAACGTATAACATTATATAGTATTACGTTATAACGTATAACGTTATATAGTATTACGTTATAACGTATAACGTTATATAGTATTACGTTATAACGTATAACGTTATATAGTATTACGTTATAACGTATAACGTTATATAGTATTACGTTATAACGTATAACGTTATATAGTATTACGTTATAACGTATAACGTTATATAGTATTACGTTATAACGTATAACGTTATATAGTATTACGTTATAACGTATAACGTTATATAGTATTACGTTATAACGTATAACATTATATAGTATTACGATATAACGTATAACGTTATATAGTATTACGTTATAACGTATAACGTTATATAGTATTACGTTATAACGTATAACATTATTTCATATTACGTTATAACGTATAACGTTATATAGTATTACGTTATAACGTATAACGTTATATAGTATTACGTTATAACGTATAACGTTATATAGTATTACGTTATAACATATAACGTTATATAGTATTACGTTATAACGTATAAGGTTATATAGTATTGCGTTATAACGTATAACGATATATAGTATTACGTTATAACGTATAACGTTATATAGTATTACGTTATAACGTATAACGTTATATAGTATTACGTTATAACGTATAACGTTATGTAGTATTACGTTATAACGTATAACGTTATATAGCATTACGTTATAACGTACAACGTTATATAGTATTACGTTATAACGTATAACATTATATAGTATTACGTTATAACGTATAACGTTATATAGTATCACCATGTAACGTATAACGTTATATAGTATTACGTTATAACGTATAACGTTATATAGTATTACGTTATAACGTATAACGTTATATAGTGTTACGTTATAACGTATAACGTTATATAGTATTACGTTATAACGTATAACGATATATAGTATTACGTTATGACGTATAACGTTATATAGTATTACGTTATGACGTATAACGTTATATAGTATTACGTTATACCGTATAACGTTATATAGTATTACGTTATAACGTATAACGTTATATAGTATTACGTTATAACGTATAACGATATATAGTATTACGTTATAACGTATAACGTTATATAGTACTACGTTATAACGTATAACGTTATATAGTATTACGTTATAACGTATAACGTTATATAGTATTACCATATAACGTATATCGTTATATAGTATTACCTTATAACGTATAACGTTATATAGTATTACGTTATAACGTATAACGTTATATAGTATTACGTTATGTCGTATAACGTTATATGGTATTACCATATAACGTATAGCGTTATATAGTATTACGTTATAACGTTATATAGTTTCACCATATAACGTATAACGTTATATAGTATTACGTTATAACGTATAACGTTATATAGTATTACGTTATAACGTATAACGTTATATAGTATTACGTTATGACGTATAACGTTATATAGTATTACGTTATAACGTATGACGTTATATAATATCACCATATAACGTATAACGTTATATACTATTACGTTATAGCGTATAACGTTATATAGTATTACGTTATAACGTATAACGTTATATAGTATTACGTTATAACGTATAACGTTATATAGTATTACGTTATAACGTATAACGTTATGTAGTATTACGTTATAACGTATAACGTTATGTAGTATTACGTTATAACGTATAACGTTATATAGTATTACGTTATATCGTATAACGTTATATAGTATTACGTTATAACGTATAACGTTATATAGTATTACGTTATAACGTATAACGTTATATAGTATTACGTTATAACGTATAACGTTATGTAGTATCACCATGTAACGTATAACGTTATATAGTATTACGTTATAACGTATAACGTTATATAGTATTACGTTATAACGTATAACGTTATATAGTATTACGTTATAACGTATAACGTTATATAGTACTACGTTATAACGTATAACGTTATATAGTATTACGTTATAACGTATAACGTTATATAGTATTACCATATAACGTATATCGTTATATAGTATTACCTTATAACGTATAACGTTATATAGTATTACGTTATAACGTATAACGTTATATAGTATTACGTTATAACGTATAACGTTATATAGTATTACGTTATAACGTATAACGTTATATAGTATTACCTTATATCGTATAACGTTATATAGTATTACGTTATAACGTATAACGTTATATAGTATTACGTTATAACGTATAACGTTATATAGTACTACGTTATAACGTATAACGTTATATAGTATTACGTTATAACGTATAACGTTATATAGTATTACCATATAACGTATATCGTTATATAGTATTACCTTATAACGTATAACGTTATATAGTATTACGTTATAACGTATAACGTTATATAGTATTACGTTATAACGTATAACGTTATATAGTATCACCATGCAACGTATAACGTTATATAGTATTACGTTATATCGCATAACGTTATGTAGTATTACGTTATAACGTATAACGTTATATAGTATTACCTTATATCGTATAACGTTATATAGTATTACGTTATAACGTATAACGTTATATAGTATTACGTTATAACGTATAACGTTATATAGTACTACGTTATAACGTATAACGTTATATAGTATTACGTTATAACGTATAACGTTATATAGTATTACCATATAACGTATAACGTTATATAGTATTACGTTATGTCGTATAACGTTATATGGTATTACCATATAACGTATAGCGTTATATAGTATTACGTTATAACGTTATATAGTTTCACCATATAACGTATAACGTTATATAGTATTACGTTATAACGTATAACGTTATATAGTATTACGTTATAACGTATAACGTTATAACGTATAACGTTATATAGTATTACGTTATATCGCATAACGTTATGTAGTATTACGTTATAACGTATAACGTTATATAGTATTACGTTATGACGTATAACGTTATATAGTATTACGTTATAACGTATAACGTTATATAATATTACCATATAACGTATAACGTTATATACTATTACGTTATAACGTATAACGTTATATAGTATTACGTTATAACGTATAACGTTATATAGTATTACCTTATATCGTATAACGTTATATAGTATTACGTTATAACGTATAACGTTATATAGTATTACGTTATAACGTATAACGTTATATAGTATCACCATGTAACGTATAACGTTATATAGTATTACGTTATAACGTATAACGTTATATAGTATTACGTTATAACGTATAACGTTATGTGGTATTACGTTATAACGTATAACGTTATATAGTATTACGTTATGACGTATAACGTTATATAGTATCACCATATAACGTATAACGTTATATAGTATTACGTTATAACGTATAACGTTATATAGTATTACGTTATGACGTATAACGTTATATAGTATTAAGTCATAACGTATAACGTTATGTAGTATTACCTTATAACGTATAACGTTATAACGTATAACGTTATATAGTATTACGTTATAACGTATAACATTATATAGTATTACGTTATAACGTATAACGTTATATAGTATTACGTTATAACGTATAACGTTATATAGTATTACGTTATAACGTATAACGTTATGTAGTATTACGTTATAACGTATAACGTTATATAGTATTACGTTATGACGTATAACGTTATATAGTATTACGTTATAACGTATAACGTTATATAGTATCACCATATAACGTATAACGTTATATAGTATTACGTTATAACGTATAACGTTATATAGTATTACGTTATAACGTATAACGTTATATAGTATTACGTTATAACGTATAACGTTATATAGTATTACGTTATAACGTATAACATTATATAGTATTACGATATAACGTATAACGTTATATAGTATTACGTTATAACGTATAACGTTATATAGTATTACGTTATAACGTATAACATTATTTCATATTACGTTATAACGTATAACGTTATATAGTATTACGTTATAACGTATAACGTTATATAGTATTACGTTATAACGTATAACATTATATAGTATTACGTTATAACGTATAACATTATATAGTATTACGTTATAACGTATAACGTTATATAGTATTACGTTATAACGTATAACGTTATATAGTATTACGTTATAACGTATAACGTTATGTAGTATTACGTTATAACGTATAACGTTATATAGTATTACGTTATAACGTATAACGTTATATAGTATTACCTTATAACGTATAACGTTATATAGTATTACGTTATAACGTATAACGTTATATAGTATTACGTTATAACGTATAACGTTATATAGTATTACGTTATAACGTATAACGTTATATAGTATTACGTTATAACGTATAACATTATATAGTATTACGATATAACGTATAACGTTATATAGTATTACGTTATAACGTATAACGTTATATAGTATTACGTTATAACGTATAACATTATTTCATATTACGTTATAACGTATAACGTTATATAGTATTACGTTATAACGTATAACGTTATATAGTATTACGTTATAACGTATAACATTATATAGTATTACGATATAACGTATAACATTATATAGTATTACGTTATAACGTATAACGTTATATAGTATCACCATGTAACGTATAACGTTATATAGTATTACGTTATAACGTATAACGTTATATAGTATTACGTTATAACGTATAACGTTATATAGTGTTACGTTATAACGTATAACGTTATATAGTATTACGTTATAACGTATAACGATATATAGTATTACGTTATGACGTATAACGTTATATAGTATTACGTTATGACGTATAACGTTATATAGTATTACGTTATACCGTATAACGTTATATAGTATTACGTTATAACGTATAACGTTATATAGTATTACGTTATAACGTATAACGATATATAGTATTACGTTATAACGTATAACGTTATATAGTACTACGTTATAACGTATAACGTTATATAGTATTACGTTATAACGTATAACGTTATATAGTATTACCATATAACGTATATCGTTATATAGTATTACCTTATAACGTATAACGTTATATAGTATTACGTTATAACGTATAACGTTATATAGTATTACGTTATGTCGTATAACGTTATATGGTATTACCATATAACGTATAGCGTTATATAGTATTACGTTATAACGTTATATAGTTTCACCATATAACGTATAACGTTATATAGTATTACGTTATAACGTATAACGTTATATAGTATTACGTTATAACGTATAACGTTATAACGTATAACGTTATATAGTATTACGTTATATCGCATAACGTTATATAGTATTACGATATAACGTATAACGTTATATAGTATTACGTTATAACGTATAACGTTATATAGTATTACGTTATAACGTATAACATTATATAGTATTACGATATAACGTATAACGTTATATAGTATTACGTTATAACGTATAACGTTATATAGTATTACGTTATAACGTATAACATTATTTCATATTACGTTATAACGTATAACGTTATATAGTATTACGTTATAACGTATAACGTTATATAGTATTACGTTATAACGTATAACATTATATAGTATTACGATATAACGTATAACGTTATATAGTATTACGTTATAACATATAACGTTATATAGTATTACGTTATAACGTATAAGGTTATATAGTATTGCGTTATAACGTATAACGATATATAGTATTACGTTATAACGTATAACGTTATATAGTATTACGTTATAACGTATAACGTTATATAGTATTACGTTATAACGTATAACGTTATGTAGTATTACGTTATAACGTATAACGTTATATAGCATTACGTTATAACGTATAACGTTATATAGTATTACGTTATAACGTATAACATTATATAGTATTACGTTATAACGTATAACGTTATATAGTATCACCATGTAACGTATAACGTTATATAGTATTACGTTATAACGTATAACGTTATATAGTATTACGTTATAACGTATAACGTTATATAGTGTTACGTTATAACGTATAACGTTATATAGTATTACGTTATAACGTATAACGATATATAGTATTACGTTATGACGTATAACGTTATATAGTATTACGTTATGACGTATAACGTTATATAGTATTACGTTATACCGTATAACGTTATATAGTATTACGTTATAACGTATAACGTTATATAGTATTACGTTATAACGTATAACGATATATAGTATTACGTTATAACGTATAACGTTATATAGTACTACGTTATAACGTATAACGTTATATAGTATTACGTTATAACGTATAACGTTATATAGTATTACCATATAACGTATATCGTTATATAGTATTACCTTATAACGTATAACGTTATATAGTATTACGTTATAACGTATAACGTTATATAGTATTACGTTATGTCGTATAACGTTATATGGTATTAACATATAACGTATAGCGTTATATAGTATTACGTTATAACGTTATATAGTTTCACCATATAACGTATAACGTTATATAGTATTACGTTATAACGTATAACGTTATATAGTATTACGTTATAACGTATAACGTTATAACGTATAACGTTATATAGTATTACGTTATATCGCATAACGTTATATAGTATTACGTTATAACGTATAACGTTATATAGTATTACGTTATAACGTATAACGTTATGTAGTATTACGTTATAACGTATAACGTTATATAGCATTACGTTATAACGTATAACGTTATATAGTATTACGTTATAACGTATAACATTATATAGTATTACGTTATAACGTATAACGTTATATAGTATCACCATGTAACGTATAACGTTATATAGTATTACGTTATAACGTATAACGTTATATAGTATTACGTTATAACGTATAACGTTATATAGTGTTACGTTATAACGTATAACGTTATATAGTATTACGTTATAACGTATAACGATATATAGTATTACGTTATGACGTATAACGTTATATAGTATTACGTTATGACGTATAACGTTATATAGTATTACGTTATACCGTATAACGTTATATAGTATTACGTTATAACGTATAACGTTATATAGTATTACGTTATAACGTATAACGATATATAGTATTACGTTATAACGTATAACGTTATATAGTACTACGTTATAACGTATAACGTTATATAGTATTACGTTATAACGTATAACGTTATATAGTATTACCATATAACGTATATCGTTATATAGTATTACCTTATAACGTATAACGTTATATAGTATTACGTTATAACGTATAACGTTATATAGTATTACGTTATGTCGTATAACGTTATATGGTATTACCATATAACGTATAGCGTTATATAGTATTACGTTATAACGTTATATAGTTTCACCATATAACGTATAACGTTATATAGTATTACGTTATAACGTATAACGTTATATAGTATTACGTTATAACGTATAACGTTATAACGTATAACGTTATATAGTATTACGTTATATCGCATAACGTTATATAGTATTACGATATAACGTATAACGTTATATAGTATTACGTTATAACGTATAACGTTATATAGTATTACGTTATAACGTATAACATTATATAGTATTACGATATAACGTATAACGTTATATAGTATTACGTTATAACGTATAACGTTATATAGTATTACGTTATAACGTATAACATTATTTCATATTACGTTATAACGTATAACGTTATATAGTATTACGTTATAACGTATAACGTTATATAGTATTACGTTATAACGTATAACATTATATAGTATTACGATATAACGTATAACGTTATATAGTATTACGTTATAACATATAACGTTATATAGTATTACGTTATAACGTATAAGGTTATATAGTATTGCGTTATAACGTATAACGATATATAGTATTACGTTATAACGTATAACGTTATATAGTATTACGTTATAACGTATAACGTTATATAGTATTACGTTATAACGTATAACGTTATGTAGTATTACGTTATAACGTATAACGTTATATAGCATTACGTTATAACGTATAACGTTATATAGTATTACGTTATAACGTATAACATTATATAGTATTACGTTATAACGTATAACGTTATATAGTATCACCATGTAACGTATAACGTTATATAGTATTACGTTATAACGTATAACGTTATATAGTATTACGTTATAACGTATAACGTTATATAGTGTTACGTTATAACGTATAACGTTATATAGTATTACGTTATAACGTATAACGATATATAGTATTACGTTATGACGTATAACGTTATATAGTATTACGTTATGACGTATAACGTTATATAGTATTACGTTATACCGTATAACGTTATATAGTATTACGTTATAACGTATAACGTTATATAGTATTACGTTATAACGTATAACGATATATAGTATTACGTTATAACGTATAACGTTATATAGTACTACGTTATAACGTATAACGTTATATAGTATTACGTTATAACGTATAACGTTATATAGTATTACCATATAACGTATATCGTTATATAGTATTACCTTATAACGTATAACGTTATATAGTATTACGTTATAACGTATAACGTTATATAGTATTACGTTATGTCGTATAACGTTATATGGTATTACCATATAACGTATAGCGTTATATAGTATTACGTTATAACGTTATATAGTTTCACCATATAACGTATAACGTTATATAGTATTACGTTATAACGTATAACGTTATATAGTATTACGTTATAACGTATAACGTTATAACGTATAACGTTATATAGTATTACGTTATATCGCATAACGTTATATAGTATTACGTTATAACGTATAACGTTATATAGTACTACGTTATAACGTATAACGTTATATAGTATTACGTTATAACGTATAACGTTATATAGTATTACGTTATAACGTATAACGTTATATAGTATTACGTTATGACGTATAACGTTATATAGTATTACGTTATAACGTATGACGTTATATAATATCACCATATAACGTATAACGTTATATACTATTACGTTATAACGTATAACGTTATATAGTATTACGTTATAACGTATAACGTTATATAGTATTACGTTATGACGTATAACGTTATATAGTATTACGTTATAACGTATAACGTTATATAGTATTACGTTATAACGTATAACGTTATATAGTATTACGTTATAACGTATAACATTATATAGTATTACGTTATAACGTTATATATTATCACCATATAACGTATAACGTTATATAGTATTACGTTATAACGTACAACGTTATATATTATTACGTTATAACGTATAACGTTATAACGTATAACGTTATATAGTATTACGTTATAACGTATAACGTTATATAGTATTACGTTATAACGTATAACGTTATATAGTATTACGTTATAACGTATAACGTTATATAGTATTACGTTATAACGTATAACGTTATATAGTATTACGTTATAACGTATAACGTTATATAGCATTACGTTATAACGTATAACGTTATATAGTATTACGTTATAACGTATAACGTTATATAGTATTACGTTATAACGTATAACGTTATATAGTACTACGTTATAACGTATAACGTTATATAGTATTACGTTATAACGTATAACGTTATATAGTATTACCATATAACGTATATCGTTATATAGTATTACCTTATAACGTATAACGTTATATAGTATTACGTTATAACGTATAACGTTATATAGTATTACGTTATGACGTATAACGTTATATAGTATTACGTTATAACGTATAACGTTATATGGTATTACCATATAACGTATAGCGTTATATAGTATTACGTTCTAACGTTATATAGTTTCACCATATAACGTATAACGTTATATAGTATTACGTTATAACGTATAACGTTATATAGTATTACGTTATAACGTATAACGTTATGTAGTATTACGTTATAACGTATAACGTTATATAGTATTACGTTATGACGTATAACGTTATATAGTATTACGTTATAACGTATAACGTTATATAGTATTACGTTATAACGTATAACGTTATGTAGTATTACGTTATAACGTATAACGTTATATAGTATTACGTTATGACGTATAACGTTACATAGTATTACGTTATAACGTATAACGTTATATAGTATCACCATATAACGTATAACGTTATATTGTATTACGTTATAACGTATAACGTTATGTAGTATTACCTTATAACGTATAACGTTATAACGTATAACGTTATATAGTATTACGTTATAACGTATAACATTATATAGTATTACGTTATAACGTATAACGTTATATAGTATTACGTTATAACGTATAACGTTATATAGTATTACGTTATAACGTATAACGTTATGTAGTATTACGTTATAACGTATAACGTTATATAGTATTACGTTATGACGTATAACGTTATATAGTATTACGTTATAACGTATAACGTTATATAGTATCACCATATAACGTATAACGTTATATAGTATTACGTTATAACGTATAACGTTATATAGTATTACGTTATGACGTATAACGTTATATAGTATTAAGTCATAACGTATAATGTTATATAGTATTACGTTATAACGTATAACGTTATATAGTATTACGTTATGACGTATAACGTTATATGGTATTACCATATAACGTATAGCGTTATATAGTATTACGTTCTAACGTTATATAGTTTCACCATATAACGTATAACGTTATATAGTATTACGTTATAACGTATAACGTTATATAGTATTACGTTATAACGTATAACGTTATGTAGTATTACGTTATAACGTATAACGTTATATAGTATTACGTTATAACGTATAACGTTATATAGTATTACCTTATAACGTATAACGTTATATAGTGTTACGTTATAACGTATAACGTTATATAGTATTACGTTATAACGTATAACGTTATATAGTATTACGTTATAACGTATAACGTTATATAGTATTACGTTATAACGTATAACATTATATAGTATTACGATATAACGTATAACGTTATATAGTATTACGTTATAACGTATAACGTTATATAGTATTACGTTATAACGTATAACATTATTTCATATTACGTTATAACGTATAACGTTATATAGTATTACGTTATAACGTATAACGTTATATAGTATTACGTTATAACGTATAACATTATATAGTATTACGATATAACGTATAACGTTATATAGTATTACGTTATAACATATAACGTTATATAGTATTACGTTATAACGTATAAGGTTATATAGTATTGCGTTATAACGTATAACGATATATAGTATTACGTTATAACGTATAACGTTATATAGTATTACGTTATAACGTATAACGTTATATAGTATTACGTTATAACGTATAACGTTATGTAGTATTACGTTATAACGTATAACGTTATATAGCATTACGTTATAACGTATAACGTTATATAGTATTACGTTATAACGTATAACATTATATAGTATTACGTTATAACGTATAACGTTATATAGTATCACCATGTAACGTATAACGTTATATAGTATTACGTTATAACGTATAACGTTATATAGTATTACGTTATAACGTATAACGTTATATAGTGTTACGTTATAACGTATAACGTTATATAGTATTACGTTATAACGTATAACGATATATAGTATTACGTTATGACGTATAACGTTATATAGTATTACGTTATGACGTATAACGTTATATAGTATTACGTTATACCGTATAACGTTATATAGTATTACGTTATAACGTATAACGTTATATAGTATTACGTTATAACGTATAACGATATATAGTATTACGTTATAACGTATAACGTTATATAGTACTACGTTATAACGTATAACGTTATATAGTATTACGTTATAACGTATAACGTTATATAGTATTACCATATAACGTATATCGTTATATAGTATTACCTTATAACGTATAACGTTATATAGTATTACGTTATAACGTATAACGTTATATAGTATTACGTTATGTCGTATAACGTTATATGGTATTACCATATAACGTATAGCGTTATATAGTATTACGTTATAACGTTATATAGTTTCACCATATAACGTATAACGTTATATAGTATTACGTTATAACGTATAACGTTATATAGTATTACGTTATAACGTATAACGTTATAACGTATAACGTTATATAGTATTACGTTATATCGCATAACGTTATATAGTATTACGTTATAACGTATAACGTTATATAGTACTACGTTATAACGTATAACGTTATATAGTATTACGTTATAACGTATAACGTTATATAGTATTACGTTATAACGTATAACGTTATATAGTATTACGTTATGACGTATAACGTTATATAGTATTACGTTATAACGTATGACGTTATATAATATCACCATATAACGTATAACGTTATATACTATTACGTTATAACGTATAACGTTATATAGTATTACGTTATAACGTATAACGTTATATAGTATTACGTTATGACGTATAACGTTATATAGTATTACGTTATAACGTATAACGTTATATAGTATTACGTTATAACGTATAACGTTATATAGTATTACGTTATAACGTATAACATTATATAGTATTACGTTATAACGTTATATAGTATCACCATATAACGTATAACGTTATATAGTATTACGTTATAACGTACAACGTTATATATTATTACGTTATAACGTATAACGTTATAACGTATAACGTTATATAGTATTACGTTATAACGTATAACGTTATATAGTATTACGTTATAACGTATAACGTTATATAGTATTACGTTATAACGTATAACGTTATATAGTATTACGTTATAACGTATAACGTTATATAGTATTACGTTATAACGTATAACGTTATATAGCATTACGTTATAACGTATAACGTTATATAGTATTACGTTATAACGTATAACGTTATATAGTATTACGTTATAACGTATAACGTTATATAGTACTACGTTATGACGTATAACGTTATATAGTATTACGTTATAACGTATAACGTTATATGGTATTACCATATAACGTATAGCGTTATATAGTATTACGTTCTAACGTTATATAGTTTCACCATATAACGTATAACGTTATATAGTATTACGTTATAACGTATAACGTTATATAGTATTACGTTATAACGTATAACGTTATGTAGTATTACGTTATAACGTATAACGTTATATAGTATTACGTTATGACGTATAACGTTATATAGTATTACGTTATAACGTATAACGTTATATAGTATCACCATATAACGTATAACGTTATATTGTATTACGTTATAACGTATAACGTTATGTAGTATTACCTTATAACGTATAACGTTATAACGTATAACGTTATATAGTATTACGTTATAACGTATAACATTATATAGTATTACGTTATAACGTATAACGTTATATAGTATTACGTTATAACGTATAACGTTATATAGTATTACGTTATAACGTATAACGTTATGTAGTATTACGTTATAACGTATAACGTTATATAGTATTACGTTATGACGTATAACGTTATATAGTATTACGTTATAACGTATAACGTTATATAGTATCACCATATAACGTATAACGTTATATAGTATTACGTTATAACGTATAACGTTATATAGTATTACGTTATGACGTATAACGTTATATAGTATTAAGTCATAACGTATAATGTTATATAGTATTACGTTATAACGTATAACGTTATATAGTATTACGTTATGACGTATAACGTTATATGGTATTACCATATAACGTATAGCGTTATATAGTATTACGTTCTAACGTTATATAGTTTCACCATATAACGTATAACGTTATATAGTATTACGTTATAACGTATAACGTTATATAGTATTACCTTATAACGTATAACGTTATAACGTATAACGTTATATAGTATTACGTTATAACGTATAACATTATATAGTATTACGTTATAACGTATAACGTTATATAGTATTACGTTATAACGTATAACGTTAGATAGTATTACGTTATAACGTATAACGTTATATAGTATTACGTTATAACGTATAACGTTATATAGTATTACGTTATAACGTATAACGTTATATAGTATTACGTTATAACGTATAACGTTATATAGTATTACGTTATAACGTATAACGTTATATAGTATTACGTTATAACGTATAACGTTATATAGTATTACGTTATAACGTATAACATTATATAGTATTACGATATAACGTATAACGTTATATAGTATTACGTTATAACGTATAACGTTATATAGTATTACGTTATAACGTATAACATTATTTCATATTACGTTATAACGTATAACGTTATATAGTATTACGTTATAACGTATAACGTTATATAGTATTACGTTATAACGTATAACGTTATATAGTATTACGTTATAACATATAACGTTATATAGTATTACGTTATAACGTATAAGGTTATATAGTATTGCGTTATAACGTATAACGATATATAGTATTACGTTATAACGTATAACGTTATATAGTATTACGTTATAACGTATAACGTTATATAGTATTACGTTATAACGTATAACGTTATGTAGTATTACGTTATAACGTATAACGTTATATAGTATTACGTTATAACGTATAACGTTATATGGTATTACCATATAACGTATAGCGTTATATAGTATTACGTTATAACGTTATATAGTTTCACCATATAACGTATAACGTTATATAGTATTACGTTATAACGTATAACGTTATATAGTATTACGTTATAACGTATAACGTTATAACGTATAACGTTATATAGTATTACGTTATATCGCATAACGTTATGTAGTATTACGTTATAACGTATAACGTTATATAGTATTACGTTATGACGTATAACGTTATATAGTATTACGTTATAACGTATAACGTTATATAATATTACCATATAACGTATAACGTTATATACTATTACGTTATAACGTATAACGTTATATAGTATTACGTTATAACGTATAACGTTATATAGTATTACCTTATATCGTATAACGTTATATAGTATTACGTTATAACGTATAACGTTATATAGTATTACGTTATAACGTATAACGTTATATAGTATTACGTTATAACGTATAACGTTATATAGTATCACCATGTAACGTATAACGTTATATAGTATTACGTTATAACGTATAACGTTATATAGTATTACGTTATAACGTATAACGTTATGTGGTATTACGTTATAACGTATAACGTTATATAGTATTACGTTATGACGTATAACGTTATATAGTATCACCATATAACGTATAACGTTATATAGTATTACGTTATAACGTATAACGTTATATAGTATTACGTTATGACGTATAACGTTATATAGTATTACGTTATAACGTATAACGTTATATAGTATTACGTTATAACGTATAACGTTATGTAGTATTACGTTATAACGTATAACGTTATATAGTATTACGTTATGACGTATAACGTTATATAGTATTACGTTATAACGTATAACGTTATATAGTATCACCATATAACGTATAACGTTATATAGTATTACGTTATAACGTATAACGTTATATAGTATTACGTTATAACGTATAACGTTATATAGTATTACGTTATAACGTATAACGTTATATAGTATTACGTTATAACGTATAACATTATATAGTATTACGATATAACGTATAACGTTATATAGTATTACGTTATAACGTATAACGTTATATAGTATTACGTTATAACGTATAACATTATTTCATATTACGTTATAACGTATAACGTTATATAGTATTACGTTATAACGTATAACGTTATATAGTATTACGTTATAACGTATAACATTATATAGTATTACGTTATAACGTATAACATTATATAGTATTACGTTATAACGTATAACGTTATATAGTATTACGTTATAACGTATAACGTTATATAGTATTACGTTATAACGTATAACGTTATGTAGTATTACGTTATAACGTATAACGTTATATAGTATTACGTTATAACGTATAACGTTATATAGTATTACCTTATAACGTATAACGTTATATAGTATTACGTTATAACGTATAACGTTATATAGTATTACGTTATAACGTATAACGTTATATAGTATTACGTTATAACGTATAACGTTATATAGTATTACGTTATAACGTATAACATTATATAGTATTACGATATAACGTATAACGTTATATAGTATTACGTTATAACGTATAACGTTATATAGTATTACGTTATAACGTATAACATTATTTCATATTACGTTATAACGTATAACGTTATATAGTATTACGTTATAACGTATAACGTTATATAGTATTACGTTATAACGTATAACATTATATAGTATTACGATATAACGTATAACGTTATATAGTATTACGTTATAACATATAACGTTATATAGTATTACGTTATAACGTATAAGGTTATATAGTATTGCGTTATAACGTATAACGATATATAGTATTACGTTATAACGTATAACGTTATATAGTATTACGTTATAACGTATAACGTTATATAGTATTACGTTATAACGTATAACGTTATGTAGTATTACGTTATAACGTATAACGTTATATAGCATTACGTTATAACGTATAACGTTATATAGTATTACGTTATAACGTATAACGTTATATAGTATTACGTTATAACGTATAACGTTATATAGTATTACGTTATAACGTATAACGTTATGTAGTATTACGTTATAACGTATAACGTTATATAGTATTACGTTATAACGTATAACGTTATATAGTATTACCTTATAACGTATAACGTTATATAGTATTACGTTATAACGTATAACGTTATATAGTATTACGTTATAACGTATAACGTTATATAGTATTACGTTATAACGTATAACGTTATATAGTATTACGTTATAACGTATAACATTATATAGTATTACGATATAACGTATAACGTTATATAGTATTACGTTATAACGTATAACGTTATATAGTATTACGTTATAACGTATAACATTATTTCATATTACGTTATAACGTATAACGTTATATAGTATTACGTTATAACGTATAACGTTATATAGTATTACGTTATAACGTATAACATTATATAGTATTACGATATAACGTATAACGTTATATAGTATTACGTTATAACATATAACGTTATATAGTATTACGTTATAACGTATAAGGTTATATAGTATTGCGTTATAACGTATAACGATATATAGTATTACGTTATAACGTATAACGTTATATAGTATTACGTTATAACGTATAACGTTATATAGTATTACGTTATAACGTATAACGTTATGTAGTATTACGTTATAACGTATAACGTTATATAGCATTACGTTATAACGTATAACGTTATATAGTATTACGTTATAACGTATAACATTATATAGTATTACGTTATAACGTATAACGTTATATAGTATCACCATGTAACGTATAACGTTATATAGTATTACGTTATAACGTATAACGTTATATAGTATTACGTTATAACGTATAACGTTATATAGTGTTACGTTATAACGTATAACGTTATATAGTATTACGTTATAACGTATAACGATATATAGTATTACGTTATGACGTATAACGTTATATAGTATTACGTTATGACGTATAACGTTATATAGTATTACGTTATACCGTATAACGTTATATAGTATTACGTTATAACGTATAACGTTATATAGTATTACGTTATAACGTATAACGATATATAGTATTACGTTATAACGTATAACGTTATATAGTACTACGTTATAACGTATAACGTTATATAGTATTACGTTATAACGTATAACGTTATATAGTATTACCATATAACGTATATCGTTATGTAGTATTACCTTATAACGTATAACGTTATATAGTATTACGTTATAACGTATAACGTTATATAGTATTACGTTATGTCGTATAACGTTATATGGTATTACCATATAACGTATAGCGTTATATAGTATTACGTTATAACGTTATATAGTTTCACCATATAACGTATAACGTTATATAGTATTACGTTATAACGTATAACATTATATAGTATTACGTTATAACGTTATATAGTATCACCATATAACGTATAACGTTATATAGTATTACGTTATAACGTATAAGGTTATATATTATTACGTTATAACGTATAACGTTATAACGTATAACGTTATAACGTATAACGTTATATAGTATTACGTTATAACGTATAACGTTATATAGTATTACGTTATAACGTATAACGTTATATAGTATTACGTCATAACGTATAACGTTATATAGTATTACGTTATAACGTATAACGTTATATAGTATTACGTTATAACGTATAACGTTATATAGTATTACGTTATAACGTATAACGTTATATAGTATTACGTTATAACGTATAACGTTATATAGTATTACGTTATAACGTATAACGTTATATAGTATTACGTTATAACGTATAACGTTATATAGTACTACGTTATAACGTATAACGTTATATAGTATTACGTTATAACGTATAACGTTATATAGTATTACCATATAACGTATATCGTTATATAGTATTACCTTATAACGTATAACGTTATATAGTATTACGTTATAACGTATAACGTTATATAGTATTACGTTATGACGTATAACGTTATATAGTATTACGTTATAACGTATAACGTTATATGGTATTACCATATAACGTATAGCGTTATATAGTATTACGTTCTAACGTTATATAGTTTCACCATATAACGTATAACGTTATATAGTATTACGTTATAACGTATAACGTTATATAGTATTACGTTATAACGTATAACGTTATGTAGTATTACGTTATAACGTATAACGTTATATAGTATTACGTTATGACGTATAACGTTATATAGTATTACGTTATAACGTATAACGTTATATAGTATTACGTTATAACGTATAACGTTATGTAGTATTACGTTATAACGTATAACGTTATATAGTATTACGTTATGACGTATAACGTTATATAGTATTACGTTATAACGTATAACGTTATATAGTATCACCATATAACGTATAACGTTATATAGTATTACGTTGTAACGTATAACGTTATATAGTATTACCTTATAACGTATAACGTTATAACGTATAACGTTATATAGTATTACGTTATAACGTATAACATTATATAGTATTACGTTATAACGTATAACGTTATATAGTATTACGTTATAACGTATAACGTTATATAGTATTACGTTATAACGTATAACGCTATGTAGTATTACGTTATAACGTATAACGTTATATAGTATTACGTTATGACGTATAACGTTATATAGTATTACGTTATAACGTATAACGTTATATAGTATCACCATATAACGTATAACGTTATATAGTATTACGTTATAACGTATAACGTTATATAGTATTACGTTATGACGTATAACGTTATATAGTATTAAGTCATAACGTATAACATTATATAGTATTACGTTATAACGTATAACGTTATATAGTATTACGTTATAACGTATAACGTTATATAGTATTACGTTATAACGTATAACGTTATATAGTATTACGTTATAACGTATAACGTTATATAGTATTACGTTATAACGTATAACGTTATATAGTATTACGTTATAACGTATAACGTTATATAGTATTACGTTATAACGTATAACGTTATATAGTATTACGTTATAACGTATAACGTTATATAGTATTACGTTATAACGTATAACATTATATAGTATTACGATATAACGTATAACGTTATATAGTATTACGTTATAACGTATAACGTTATATAGTATTACGTTATAACGTATAACATTATTTCATATTACGTTATAACGTATAACGTTATATAGTATTACGTTATAACGTATAACGTTATATAGTATTACGTTATAACGTATAACGTTATATAGTATTACGTTATAACGTATAACGTTATATAGTATTACGTTATAACGTATAACGTTATATAGTATTACGTTATAACGTATAACGTTATATAGTATTACGTTATAACGTATAACGTTATATAGTATTACGTTATAACGTATAACGTTATATAGTATTACGTTATAACGTATAACGTTATATAGTACTACGTTATAACGTATAACGTTATATAGTATTACGTTATAACGTATAACGTTATATAGTATTACCATATAACGTATATCGTTATATAGTATTACCTTATAACGTATAACGTTATATAGTATTACGTTATAACGTATAACGTTATATAGTATTACGTTATAACGTATAACATTATTTCATATTACGTTATAACGTATAACGTTATATAGTATTACGTTATAACGTATAACGTTATATAGTATTACGTTATAACGTATAACGTTATATAGTATTACGTTATAACGTATAACGTTATATAGTATTACGTTATAACGTATAACGTTATATAGTATTACGTTATAACGTATAACGTTATATAGTATTACGTTATAACGTATAACGTTATATAGTATTACGTTATGACGTATAACGTTATATAGTATTACGTTATAACGTATGACGTTATATAATATCACCATATAACGTATAACGTTATATACTATTACGCTATAACGTATAACGTTATATAGTATTACGTTATAACGTATAACGTTATATAGTATTACGTTATAACGTATAACGTTATATAGTATTACGTTATAACGTATAACGTTATGTAGTATTACGTTATAACGTATAACGTTATGTAGTATTACGTTATAACGTATAACGTTATATAGTATTACGTTATATCGTATAACGTTATATAGTATTACGTTATAACGTATAACGTTATATAGTATTACGTTATAACGTATAACGTTATATAGTATTACGTTATAACGTATAACGTTATATAGTATCACCATGTAACGTATAACGTTATATAGTATTACGTTATAACGTATAACGTTATATAGTATTACGTTATAACGTATAACGTTATGTAGTATTACGTTATAACGTATAACGTTATATAGTATTACGTTATGACGTATAACGTTATATAGTATGACGTTATAACGTATAACGTTATATAATATTACCATATAACGTATAACGTTATATACTATTACGTTATAACGTATAACGTTATATAGTATTACGTTATAACGTATAACGTTATATAGTATTACCTTATATCGTATAACGTTATATAGTATTACGTTATAACGTATAACGTTATATAGTATTACGTTATAACGTATAACGTTATATAGTACTACGTTATAACGTATAACGTTATATAGTATTACGTTATAACGTATAACGTTATATAGTATTACCATATAACGCATATCGTTATATAGTATTACCTTATAACGTATAACGTTATATAGTATTACGTTATAACGTATAACGTTATATAGTATTACGTTATAACGTATAACGTTATATAGTACCACCATGTAACGTATAACGTTATATAGTATTACGTTATATCGCATAACGTTATGTAGTATTACGTTATAACGTATAACGTTATATAGTATTACGTTATAACGTATAACGTTATATAGTATTACGTTATAACGTATAACGTTATATCATATTACGTTATAACGTATAACGTTATATAGTATTACGTTATAACGTATAACGTTATATCATATTACGTTATAACGTATAACGTTATATAGTATTACGTTATAACGTATAACGTTATATAGTATTACGTTATGTCGTATAACGTTATATGGTATTACCATATAACGTATAGCGTTATATAGTATTACGTTATAACGTTATATAGTTTCACCATATAACGTATAACGTTATATAGTATTACGTTATAACGTATAACGTTATATAGTATTACGTTATAACGTATAACGTTATAACGTATAACGTTATATAGTATTACGTTATATCGCATAACGTTATGTAGTATTACGTTATAACGTATAACGTTATATAGTATTACGTTATGACGTATAACGTTATATAGTATTACGTTATAACGTATAACGTTATATAATATTACCATATAACGTATAAAGTTATATACTATTACGTTATAACGTATAACGTTATATAGTATTACGTTATAACGTATAACGTTATATAGTATTACCTTATATCGTATAACGTTATATAGTATTACGTTATAACGTATAACGTTATATAGTATTACGTTATAACGTATAACGTTATATAGTATTACGTTATAACGTATAACGTTATATAGTATCACCATGTAACGTATAACGTTATATAGTATTACGTTATAACGTATAACGTTATATAGTATTACGTTATAACGTATAACGTTATGTGGTATTACGTTATAACGTATAACGTTATATAGTATTACGTTATGACGTATAACGTTATATAGTATTACGTTATAACGTATAACGTTATATAGTATCACCATATAACGTATAACGTTATATAGTATTACGTTATAACGTATAACGTTATATAGTATTACGTTATAACGTATAACGTTATATAGTATTAAGTCATAACGTATAACGTTATATAGTATTACGTTATAACGTATAACGTTATATAGTATTACGTTATGACGTATAACGTTATATGGTATTACCATATAACGTATAGCGTTATATAGTATTACGTTCTAACGTATAACGTTATATAGTATTACGTTATAACGTATAACATTATATAGTATTACGTTATAACGTATAACGTTATATAGTGTTACGTTATAACGTATAACGTTATATAGTATTACGTTATAACGTATAACGTTATATAGTATTACGTTATGACGTATAACGTTATATAGTATTGCGTTATAACGTATAACGTTATATAGTATTACGTTATAACGTATAACGTTATATAGTATTACGTTATAACGTATAACATTATATAGTATTACGTTATAACGTTATATAGTATCACCATATAACGTATAACGTTATATAGTATTACGTTATAACGTATAAGGTTATATATTATTACGTTATAACGTATAACGTTATAACGTATAACGTTATAACGTATAACGTTATATAGTATTACGTTATAACGTATAACGTTATATAGTATTACGTTATAACGTATAACGTTATATAGTATTACGTCATAACGTATAACGTTATATAGTATTACGTTATGACGTATAACGTTATATAGTATTACGTTATAACGTATGACGTTATATAATATTACCATATAACGTATAACGTTATATACTATTACGTTATAACGTATAACGTTATATAGTATTACGTTATAACGTATAACGTTATATAGTATTACGTTATAACGTATAACGTTATATAGTATTACGTTATAACGTATAACGTTATGTAGTATTACGTTATAACGTATAACATTATTTCATATTACGTTATAACGTATAACGTTATATAGTATTACGTTATAACGTATAACGTTATGTAGTATTACGTTATAACGTATAACGTTATATAGTATTACGTTATGACGTATAACGTTATATAGTATTACGTTATAACGTATAACGTTATATAATATTACCATATAACGTATAACGTTATATACTATTACGTTATAACGTATAACGTTATATAGTATTACGTTATAACGTATAACGTTATATAGTATTACCTTATATCGTATAACGTTATATAGTATTACGTTATAACGTATAACGTTATATAGTATTACGTTATAACGTATAACGTTATATAGTACTACGTTATAACGTATAACGTTATATAGTATTACGTTATAACGTATAACGTTATATAGTATTACCATATAACGTATATCGTTATATAGTATTACCTTATAACGTATAACGTTATATAGTATTACGTTATAACGTATAACGTTATATAGTATTACGTTATAACGTATAACGTTATATAGTACCACCATGTAACGTATAACGTTATATAGTATTACGTTATATCGCATAACGTTATGTAGTATTACGTTATAACGTATAACGTTATATAGTATTACGTTATAACGTATAACGTTATATAGTATTACGTTATAACGTATAACGTTATATCATATTACGTTATAACGTATAACGTTATATAGTATTACGTTATAACGTATAACGTTATATCATATTACGTTATAACGTATAACGTTATATAGTATTACGTTATAACGTATAACGTTATATAGTATTACGTTATGTCGTATAACGTTATATGGTATTACCATATAACGTATAGCGTTATATATTATTACGTTATAACGTTATATAGTTTCACCATATAACGTATAACGTTATATAGTATTACGTTATAACGTATAACGTTATATAGTATTACGTTATAACGTATAACGTTATATAGTATTACGTTATAACGTATAACGTTATATAGTATTACGTTATAACGTATAACGTTATATAGTATTACGTTATAACGTATAACGTTATATAGTACTACGTTATAACGTATAACGTTATATAGTATTACGTTATAACGTATAACGTTATATAGTATTACCATATAACGTATATCGTTATATAGTATTACCTTATAACGTATAACGTTATATAGTATTACGTTATAACGTATAACGTTATATAGTATTACGTTATAACGTATAACATTATTTCATATTACGTTATAACGTATAACGTTATATAGTATTACGTTATAACGTATAACGTTATATAGTATTACGTTATAACGTATAACGTTATATAGTATTACGTTATAACGTATAACGTTATATAGTATTACGTTATAACGTATAACGTTATATAGTATTACGTTATAACGTATAACGTTATATAGTATTACGTTATAACGTATAACGTTATATAGTACTACGTTATAACGTATAACGTTATATAGTATTACGTTATAACGTATAACGTTATATAGTATTACCATATAACGTATATCGTTATATAGTATTACCTTATAACGTATAACGTTATATAGTATTACGTTATAACGTATAACGTTATATAGTATTACGTTATGTCGTATAACGTTATATGGTATTACCATATAACGTATAGCGTTATATAGTATTACGTTATAACGTTATATAGTTTCACCATATAAGGTATAACGTTATATAGTATTACGTTATAACGTATAACGTTATAACGTATAACGTTATATAGTATTACGTTATATCGCATAACGTTATATAGTATTACGTTATAACGTATAACGTTATATAGTACTACGTTATAACGTATAACGTTATATAGTATTACGTTATAACGTATAACGTTATATAGTATTACGTTATAACGTATAACGTTATATAGTATTACGTTATGACGTATAACGTTATATAGTATTACGTTATAACGTATAACATTATTTCATATTACGTTATAACGTATAACGTTATATAGTATTACGTTATAACGTATAACGTTATATAGTATTACGTTATAACGTATAACGTTATATAGTATTACGTTATAACGTATAACGTTATATAGTATTACGTTATAACGTATAACGTTATATAGTATTACGTTATAACGTATAACGTTATATAGTACTACGTTATAACGTATAACGTTATATAGTATTACGTTATAACGTATAACGTTATATAGTATTACCATATAACGTATATCGTTATATAGTATTACCTTATAACGTATAACGTTATATAGTATTACGTTATAACGTATAACGTTATATAGTATTACGTTATAACGTATAACATTATTTCATATTACGTTATAACGTATAACGTTATATAGTATTACGTTATAACGTATAACGTTATATAGTATTACGTTATAACGTATAACGTTATATAGTATTACGTTATAACGTATAACGTTATATAGTATTACGTTATAACGTATAACGTTATATAGTATTACGTTATAACGTATAACGTTATATAGTATTACGTTATAACGTATAACGTTATATAGTACTACGTTATAACGTATAACGTTATATAGTATTACGTTATAACGTATAACGTTATATAGTATTACCATATAACGTATATCGTTATATAGTATTACCTTATAACGTATAACGTTATATAGTATTACGTTATAACGTATAACGTTATATAGTATTACGTTATGTCGTATAACGTTATATGGTATTACCATATAACGTATAGCGTTATATAGTATTACGTTATAACGTTATATAGTTTCACCATATAAGGTATAACGTTATATAGTATTACGTTATAACGTATAACGTTATAACGTATAACGTTATATAGTATTACGTTATATCGCATAACGTTATATAGTATTACGTTATAACGTATAACGTTATATAGTACTACGTTATAACGTATAACGTTATATAGTATTACGTTATAACGTATAACGTTATATAGTATTACGTTATAACGTATAACGTTATATAGTATTACGTTATGACGTATAACGTTATATAGTATTACGTTATAACGTATGACGTTATATAATATCACCATATAACGTATAACGTTATATACTATTACGCTATAACGTATAACGTTATATAGTATTACGTTATAACGTATAACGTTATATAGTATTACGTTATAACGTATAACGTTATATAGTATTACGTTATAACGTATAACGTTATGTAGTATTACGTTATAACGTATAACGTTATGTAGTATTACGTTATAACGTATAACGTTATATAGTATTACGTTATATCGTATAACGTTATATAGTATTACGTTATAACGTATAACGTTATATAGTATTACGTTATAACGTATAACGTTATATAGTATTACGTTATAACGTATAACGTTATATAGTATCACCATGTAACGTATAACGTTATATAGTATTACGTTATAACGTATAACGTTATATAGTATTACGTTATAACGTATAACGTTATGTAGTATTACGTTATAACGTATAACGTTATATAGTATTACGTTATGACGTATAACGTTATATAGTATTACGTTATAACGTATAACGTTATATAATATTACCATATAACGTATAACGTTATATACTATTACGTTATAACGTATAACGTTATATAGTATTACGTTATAACGTATAACGTTATATAGTATTACCTTATATCGTATAACGTTATATAGTATTACGTTATAACGTATAACGTTATATAGTATTACGTTATAACGTATAACGTTATATAGTACTACGTTATAACGTATAACGTTATATAGTATTACGTTATAACGTATAACGTTATATAGTATTACCATATAACGCATATCGTTATATAGTATTACCTTATAACGTATAACGTTATATAGTATTACGTTATAACGTATAACGTTATATAGTATTACGTTATAACGTATAACGTTATATAGTACCACCATGTAACGTATAACGTTATATAGTATTACGTTATATCGCATAACGTTATGTAGTATTACGTTATAACGTATAACGTTATATAGTATTACGTTATAACGTATAACGTTATATAGTATTACGTTATAACGTATAACGTTATATCATATTACGTTATAACGTATAACGTTATATAGTATTACGTTATAACGTATAACGTTATATCATATTACGTTATAACGTATAACGTTATATAGTATTACGTTATAACGTATAACGTTATATAGTATTACGTTATGTCGTATAACGTTATATGGTATTACCATATAACGTATAGCGTTATATAGTATTACGTTATAACGTTATATAGTTTCACCATATAACGTATAACGTTATATAGTATTACGTTATAACGTATAACGTTATATAGTATTACGTTATAACGTATAACGTTATAACGTATAACGTTATATAGTATTACGTTATATCGCATAACGTTATGTAGTATTACGTTATAACGTATAACGTTATATAGTATTACGTTATGACGTATAACGTTATATAGTATTACGTTATAACGTATAACGTTATATAATATTACCATATAACGTATAACGTTATATACTATTACGTTATAACGTATAACGTTATATAGTATTACGTTATAACGTATAACGTTATATAGTATTACCTTATATCGTATAACGTTATATAGTATTACGTTATAACGTATAACGTTATATAGTATTACGTTATAACGTATAACGTTATATAGTATTACGTTATAACGTATAACGTTATATAGTATCACCATGTAACGTATAACGTTATATAGTATTACGTTATAACGTATAACGTTATATAGTATTACGTTATAACGTATAACGTTATGTGGTATTACGTTATAACGTATAACGTTATATAGTATTACGTTATGACGTATAACGTTATATAGTATTACGTTATAACGTATAACGTTATATAGTATCACCATATAACGTATAACGTTATATAGTATTACGTTATAACGTATAACGTTATATAGTATTACGTTATAACGTATAACGTTATATAGTATTAAGTCATAACGTATAACGTTATATAGTATTACGTTATAACGTATAACGTTATATAGTATTACGTTATGACGTATAACGTTATATGGTATTACCATATAACGTATAGCGTTATATAGTATTACGTTCTAACGTATAACGTTATATAGTATTACGTTATAACGTATAACATTATATAGTATTACGTTATAACGTATAACGTTATATAGTGTTACGTTATAACGTATAACGTTATATAGTATTACGTTATAACGTATAACGTTATATAGTATTACGTTATGACGTATAACGTTATATAGTATTGCGTTATAACGTATAACGTTATATAGTATTACGTTATAACGTATAACGTTATATAGTATTACGTTATAACGTATAACATTATATAGTATTACGTTATAACGTTATATAGTATCACCATATAACGTATAACGTTATATAGTATTACGTTATAACGTATAAGGTTATATATTATTACGTTATAACGTATAACGTTATAACGTATAACGTTATAACGTATAACGTTATATAGTATTACGTTATAACGTATAACGTTATATAGTATTACGTTATAACGTATAACGTTATATAGTATTACGTCATAACGTATAACGTTATATAGTATTACGTTATGACGTATAACGTTATATAGTATTACGTTATAACGTATGACGTTATATAATATTACCATATAACGTATAACGTTATATACTATTACGTTATAACGTATAACGTTATATAGTATTACGTTATAACGTATAACGTTATATAGTATTACGTTATAACGTATAACGTTATATAGTATTACGTTATAACGTATAACGTTATGTAGTATTACGTTATAACGTATAACATTATTTCATATTACGTTATAACGTATAACGTTATATAGTATTACGTTATAACGTATAACGTTATGTAGTATTACGTTATAACGTATAACGTTATATAGTATTACGTTATGACGTATAACGTTATATAGTATTACGTTATAACGTATAACGTTATATAATATTACCATATAACGTATAACGTTATATACTATTACGTTATAACGTATAACGTTATATAGTATTACGTTATAACGTATAACGTTATATAGTATTACCTTATATCGTATAACGTTATATAGTATTACGTTATAACGTATAACGTTATATAGTATTACGTTATAACGTATAACGTTATATAGTACTACGTTATAACGTATAACGTTATATAGTATTACGTTATAACGTATAACGTTATATAGTATTACCATATAACGTATATCGTTATATAGTATTACCTTATAACGTATAACGTTATATAGTATTACGTTATAACGTATAACGTTATATAGTATTACGTTATAACGTATAACGTTATATAGTACCACCATGTAACGTATAACGTTATGTAGTATTACGTTATATCGCATAACGTTATGTAGTATTACGTTATAACGTATAACGTTATATAGTATTACGTTATAACGTATAACGTTATATAGTATTACGTTATAACGTATAACGTTATATCATATTACGTTATAACGTATAACGTTATATAGTATTACGTTATAACGTATAACGTTATATCATATTACGTTATAACGTATAACGTTATATAGTATTACGTTATAACGTATAACGTTATATAGTATTACGTTATGTCGTATAACGTTATATGGTATTACCATATAACGTATAGCGTTATATAGTATTACGTTATAACGTTATATAGTTTCACCATATAACGTATAACGTTATATAGTATTACGTTATAACGTATAACGTTATATAGTATTACGTTATAACGTATAACGTTATAACGTATAACGTTATATAGTATTACGTTATATCGCATAACGTTATGTAGTATTACGTTATAACGTATAACGTTATATAGTATTACGTTATGACGTATAACGTTATATAGTATTACGTTATAACGTATAACGTTATATAATATTACCATATAACGTATAACGTTATATACTATTACGTTATAACGTATAACGTTATATAGTATTACGTTATAACGTATAACGTTATATAGTATTACCTTATATCGTATAACGTTATATAGTATTACGTTATAACGTATAACGTTATATAGTATTACGTTATAACGTATAACGTTATATAGTATTACGTTATAACGTATAACGTTATATAGTATCACCATGTAACGTATAACGTTATATAGTATTACGTTATAACGTATAACGTTATATAGTATTACGTTATAACGTATAACGTTATGTGGTATTACGTTATAACGTATAACGTTATATAGTATTACGTTATGACGTATAACGTTATATAGTATTACGTTATAACGTATAACGTTATATAGTATCACCATATAACGTATAACGTTATATAGTATTACGTTATAACGTATAACGTTATATAGTATTACGTTATAACGTATAACGTTATATAGTATTAAGTCATAACGTATAACGTTATATAGTATTACGTTATAACGTATAACGTTATATAGTATTACGTTATGACGTATAACGTTATATGGTATTACCATATAACGTATAGCGTTATATAGTATTACGTTCTAACGTATAACGTTATATAGTATTACGTTATAACGTATAACATTATATAGTATTACGTTATAACGTATAACGTTATATAGTGTTACGTTATAACGTATAACGTTATATAGTATTACGTTATAACGTATAACGTTATATAGTATTACGTTATGACGTATAACGTTATATAATATTGCGTTATAACGTATAACGTTATATAGTATTACGTTATAACGTATAACGTTATATAGTATTACGTTATAACGTATAACATTATATAGTATTACGTTATAACGTTATATAGTATCACCATATAACGTATAACGTTATATAGTATTACGTTATAACGTATAAGGTTATATATTATTACGTTATAACGTATAACGTTATAACGTATAACGTTATAACGTATAACGTTATATAGTATTACGTTATAACGTATAACGTTATATAGTATTACGTTATAACGTATAACGTTATATAGTATTACGTCATAACGTATAACGTTATATAGTATTACGTTATGACGTATAACGTTATATAGTATTACGTTATAACGTATGACGTTATATAATATTACCATATAACGTATAACGTTATATACTATTACGTTATAACGTATAACGTTATATAGTATTACGTTATAACGTATAACGTTATATAGTATTACGTTATAACGTATAACGTTATATAGTATTACGTTATAACGTATAACGTTATGTAGTATTACGTTATAACGTATAACATTATTTCATATTACGTTATAACGTATAACGTTATATAGTATTACGTTATAACGTATAACGTTATGTAGTATTACGTTATAACGTATAACGTTATATAGTATTACGTTATGACGTATAACGTTATATAGTATTACGTTATAACGTATAACGTTATATAATATTACCATATAACGTATAACGTTATATACTATTACGTTATAACGTATAACGTTATATAGTATTACGTTATAACGTATAACGTTATATAGTATTACCTTATATCGTATAACGTTATATAGTATTACGTTATAACGTATAACGTTATATAGTATTACGTTATAACGTATAACGTTATATAGTACTACGTTATAACGTATAACGTTATATAGTATTACGTTATAACGTATAACGTTATATAGTATTACCATATAACGTATATCGTTATATAGTATTACCTTATAACGTATAACGTTATATAGTATTACGTTATAACGTATAACGTTATATAGTATTACGTTATAACGTATAACGTTATATAGTACCACCATGTAACGTATAACGTTATGTAGTATTACGTTATATCGCATAACGTTATGTAGTATTACGTTATAACGTATAACGTTATATAGTATTACGTTATAACGTATAACGTTATATAGTATTACGTTATAACGTATAACGTTATATCATATTACGTTATAACGTATAACGTTATATAGTATTACGTTATAACGTATAACGTTATATCATATTACGTTATAACGTATAACGTTATATAGTATTACGTTATAACGTATAACGTTATATAGTATTACGTTATGTCGTATAACGTTATATGGTATTACCATATAACGTATAGCGTTATATATTATTACGTTATAACGTTATATAGTTTCACCATATAACGTATAACGTTATATAGTATTACGTTATAACGTATAACGTTATATAGTATTACGTTATAACGTATAACGTTATAACGTATAACGTTATATAGTATTACGTTATATCGCATAACGTTATGTAGTATTACGTTATAACGTATAACGTTATATAGTATTACGTTATGACGTATAACGTTATATAGTATTACGTTATAACGTATAACGTTATATAATATTACCATATAACGTATAACGTTATATACTATTACGTTATAACGTATAACGTTATATAGTATTACGTTATAACGTATAACGTTATATAGTATTACCTTATATCGTATAACGTTATATAGTATTACGTTATAACGTATAACGTTATATAGTATTACGTTATAACGTATAACGTTATATAGTATTACGTTATAACGTATAACGTTATATAGTATCACCATGTAACGTATAACGTTATATAGTATTACGTTATAACGTATAACGTTATATAGTATTACGTTATAACGTATAACGTTATGTGGTATTACGTTATAACGTATAACGTTATATAGTATTACGTTATGACGTATAACGTTATATAGTATTACGTTATAACGTATAACGTTATATAGTATCACCATATAACGTATAACGTTATATAGTATTACGTTATAACGTATAACGTTATATAGTATTACGTTATAACGTATAACGTTATATAGTATTAAGTCATAACGTATAACGTTATATAGTATTACGTTATAACGTATAACGTTATATAGTATTACGTTATGACGTATAACGTTATATGGTATTACCATATAACGTATAGCGTTATATAGTATTACGTTCTAACGTATAACGTTATATAGTATTACGTTATAACGTATAACATTATATAGTATTACGTTATAACGTATAACGTTATATAGTGTTACGTTATAACGTATAACGTTATATAGTATTACGTTATAACGTATAACGTTATATAGTATTACGTTATGACGTATAACGTTATATAGTATTGCGTTATAACGTATAACGTTATATAGTATTACGTTATAACGTATAACGTTATATAGTATTACGTTATAACGTATAACATTATATAGTATTACGTTATAACGTTATATAGTATCACCATATAACGTATAACGTTATATAGTATTACGTTATAACGTATAAGGTTATATATTATTACGTTATAACGTATAACGTTATAACGTATAACGTTATAACGTATAACGTTATATAGTATTACGTTATAACGTATAACGTTATATAGTATTACGTTATAACGTATAACGTTATATAGTATTACGTTATAACGTATAACATTATATAGTATTACGTTATAACGTTATATAGTATCACCATATAACGTATAACGTTATATAGTATTACGTTATAACGTATAAGGTTATATATTATTACGTTATAACGTATAACGTTATAACGTATAACGTTATAACGTATAACGTTATATAGTATTACGTTATAACGTATAACGTTATATAGTATTACGTTATAACGTATAACGTTATATAGTATTACGTCATAACGTATAACGTTATATAGTATTACGTTATGACGTATAACGTTATATAGTATTACGTTATAACGTATGACGTTATATAATATTACCATATAACGTATAACGTTATATACTATTACGTTATAACGTATAACGTTATATAGTATTACGTTATAACGTATAACGTTATATAGTATTACGTTATAACGTATAACGTTATATAGTATTACGTTATAACGTATAACGTTATGTAGTATTACGTTATAACGTATAACGTTATGTAGTATTACGTTATAACGTATAACGTTATATAGTATTACGTTATATCGTATAACGTTATATAGTATTACGTTATAACGTATAACGTTATATAGTATTACGTTATAACGTATAACGTTATATAGTATTACGTTATAACGTATAACGTTATATAGTATCACCATGTAACGTATAACGTTATATAGTATTACGTTATAACGTATAACGTTATATAGTATTACGTTATAACGTATAACGTTATGTAGTATTACGTTATAACGTATAACGTTATATAGTATTACGTTATGACGTATAACGTTATATAGTATTACGTTATAACGTATAACGTTATATAATATTACCATATAACGTATAACGTTATATACTATTACGTCATAACGTATAACGTTATATAGTATTACGTTATAACGTATAACGTTATATAGTATTACCTTATATCGTATAACGTTATATAGTATTACGTTATAACGTATAACGTTATATAGTATTACGTTATAACGTATAACGTTATATAGTATTACGTTATAACGTATAACGTTATATAGTATTACGTTATAACGTATAACGTTATATAGTATCACCATGTAACGTATAACGTTATATAGTATTACGTTATAACGTATAACGTTATATAGTATTACGTTATAACGTATAACGTTATGTAGTATTACGTTATAACGTATAACGTTATATAGTATTACGTTATGACGTATAACGTTATATAGTATTACGTTATAACGTATAACGTTATATAGTATCACCATATAACGTATAACGTTATATAGTATTACGTTATAACGTATAACGTTATATAGTATTACGTTATGACGTATAACGTTATATAGTATTAAGTCATAACGTATAACGTTATATAGTATTACGTTATAACGTATAACGTTATATAGTATTACGTTATGACGTATAACGTTATATGGTATTACCATATAACGTATAGCGTTATATAGTATTACGTTCTAACGTTATATAGTTTCACCATATAACGTATAACGTTATATAGTATTACGTTATAACGTATAACGTTATATAGTATTACGTTATAACGTATAACGTTATAACGTATAACGTTATATAGTATTACGTTATAACGTATAACATTATATAGTATTACGTTATAACGTATAACGTTATATAGTATTACGTTATAACGTATAACGTTATATAGTATTACGTTATAACGTATAACGTTATATAGTATTACGTTATCACGTATAACGTTATATAGTATTACGTTATAACGTATAACGTTATATAGTATTACGTTATAACGTATAACGTTATATAGTATTACGTTATAACGTATAACGTTATATCATATTACGTTATAACGTATAACGTTATATCATATAACGTTATAACGTATAACGTTATATAGTATTACGTTATAACGTATAGCATTATATAGTATTACGTTATAACGTATAACCTTATATAGTATCACCATATAACGTATAACGTTATATAGTATTACGTTATAAAGTATAACGTTATATAGTATCACCATGTAACGTATAACGTTATATAGTATTACGTTATAACGTATAACGTTATATAGTATTACGTTATAACGTATAACGTTATATAGTATTACGTTATAACGTATAACATTATATAGTATTACGTTATAACGTTGTATAGTATCACCATATAACGTATAACGTTATATAGTATTACGTTATAACGTATAACGTTATATAGTATTACGTTATAACGTATAACGTTATATCGTATAACGTTATAACGTATAGCGTTATATAGTATTACGTTATAACGTATAGCATTATATAGTATTACGTTATAACGTATAACCTTATATAGTATTACGTTATAACGTATAACCTTATATAGTATTACGTTATAACGTATAACGTTATATAGTGTTACGTTATAACGTATAACGTTATATAGTATTACGTTATGACGTATAACGTTATATAGTATTACGTTATAACGTATAACGTTATATAGTATTACGTTATAACGTATAACGTTATATAGTATTACGTTATAACGTATAACATTATATAGTATTACGTTATAACGTTATATAGTATCACCATATAACGTATAACGTTATATAGTATTACGTTATAACGTATAACGTTATATATTATTACGTTATATCGTATAACGTTATAACGTATAACGTTATATAGTATTACGTTATAACGTATAACGTTATATAGTATTACGTTATAACGTATAACGTTATATAGTGTTACGTTATAACGTATAACGTTATATAGTATTACGTTATAACGTATAACGTTATATAGTATTACGTTATAACGTATAACGTTATATAGTATTACGTTATAACGTATAACGTTATATAGTATTACGTTATAACGTATAACGTTATATAGTATTACGTTATAACGTATAACGTTATGTAGTATTACGTTATAACGTATAACGTTATGTAGTATTACGTTATAACGTATAACGTTATATAGTATTACGTTATATCGTATAACGTTATATAGTATCACCATGTAACGTATAACGTTATATAGTATTACGTTATAACGTATAACGTTATATAGTATTACGTTATAACGTATAACGTTATGTAGTATTACGTTATAATGTATAACGTTATATAGTATTACGTTATGACGTATAACGTTATATAGTATTACGTTATAACGTATAACGTTATATAAAATTACCATATAACGTATAACGTTATATACTATTACGTTATAACGTATAATGTTATATAGTATTACGTTATAACGTATAACGTTATATAGTATTACCTTATATCGTATAACGTTATATAGTATTACGTTATAACGTATAACGTTATATAGTATTACGTTATAACGTATAACGTTATATAGTATTACGTTATAGCGTATAACGTTATATAGTATCACCATGTAACGTATAACGTTATATAGTGTTACGTTATAACGTATAACGTTATATAGTATTACGTTATAACGTATAACGTTATGTAGTATTACGTTATAACGTATAACGTTAGATAGTATTACGTTATGACGTATAACGTTATATAGTATTACGTTATAACGTATAACGTTATATAGTATCACCATATAACGTATAACGTTATATAGTATTACGTTATAACGTATAACGTTATATAGTATTACGTTATAACGTATAACGTTATATAGTATTAAGTCATAACGTATAACGTTATATAGTATTACGTTATAACGTATAACGTTATATAGTATTACGTTATGACGTATCACGTTATATGGTATTACCATATAACGTATAGCGTTATATAGTATTACGTTCTAACGTTATATAGTTTCACCATATAACGTATAACGTTATATAGTATTACGTTATAACGTATAACGTTATATATTATTACGTTATAACGTATAACGTTATAAAGTATAACGTTATATAGTATTACGTTATAACGTATAACATTATATAGTATTACGTTATAACGTATAACGTTATATAGTATTACGTTATAACGTATAACGTTATATAGTATTACGTTATAACGTATAACGTTATATAGTATTACGTTATAACGTATAACGTTATATAGTATTACGTTATAACGTTATATAGTATCACCATATAACGTATAACGTTATATAGTATTACGTTATAACGTATAACGTTATATAGTATTACGTTATAACGTATAACGTTATATAGTGTTAAGATATAACGTATAACGTTATATAGTATTACGTTATAACGTATAACGTTATATAGTATTACGTTATAACGTATAACGTTATATAGTATTACGTTATAACGTATAACATTATATAGTATTACGTTATAACGTATAACGTTATATAGTGTTACGTTATAACGTATAACGTTATATAGTATTACGTTGTAACGTATAACGTTATATAGTATTACGTTATGACGTATAACGTTATATAGTATTACGTTATAACGTATAACGTTATATAGTATTACGTTATAACGTATAAGGTTATATAGTATTACGTTATAACGTATAACATTATATAGTATTACGTTATAACGTTATATAGTATCACCATATAACGTATAACGTTATATAGTATTACGTTATAACGTATAACGTTATATATTATTACGTTATAACGTATAACGTTATATAGTATTACGTTATAACGTATAACATTATATAGTATTACGTTATAACGTATAACGTTATATAGTATTACGTTATAACGTTATATAGTATCACCATATAACGTATAACGTTATATAGTATTACGTTATAACGTATAGCGTTATATAGTATTACGTTATAACGTATAGCATTATATAGTATTACGTTATAACGTATAACCTTATATAGTATTACGTTATAACGTATAACGTTATATAGTGTTACGTTATAACGTATAACGTTATATAGTATTACGTTATAACGTATAACGTTATATAGTATTACGTTATGACGTATAACGTTATATAGTATTACGTTATAACGTATAACGTTATATAGTATTACGTTATAACGTATAACGTTATATAGTATTACGTTATAACGTATAACATTATATAGTATTACGTTATAACGTTATATAGTATCACCATATAACGTATAACGTTATATAGTATTACGTTATAACGTATAACGTTATATATTATTACGTTATATCGTATAACGTTATAACGTATAACGTTATATAGTATTACGTTATAACGTATAACGTTATATAGTATTACGTTATAACGTATAACGTTATATAGTGTTACGTTATAACGTATAACGTTATATAGTATTACGTTATAACGTATAACGTTATATAGTATTACGTTATAACGTATAACGTTATATAGTATTACGTTATAACGTATAACGTTATATAGTATTACGTTATAACGTATAACGTTATATAGTATTACGTTATAACGTATAACGTTATGTAGTATTACGTTATAACGTATAACGTTATGTAGTATTACGTTATAACGTATAACGTTATATAGTATTACGTTATATCGTATAACGTTATATAGTATCACCATGTAACGTATAACGTTATATAGTATTACGTTATAACGTATAACGTTATATAGTATTACGTTATAACGTATAACGTTATGTAGTATTACGTTATAATGTATAACGTTATATAGTATTACGTTATGACGTATAACGTTATATAGTATTACGTTATAACGTATAACGTTATATAAAATTACCATATAACGTATAACGTTATATACTATTACGTTATAACGTATAACGTTATATAGTATTACGTTATAACGTATAACGTTATATAGTATTACCTTATATCGTATAACGTTATATAGTATTACGTTATAACGTATAACGTTATATAGTATTACGTTATAACGTATAACGTTATATAGTATTACGTTATAGCGTATAACGTTATATAGTATCACCATGTAACGTATAACGTTATATAGTGTTACGTTATAACGTATAACGTTATATAGTATTACGTTATAACGTATAACGTTATATAGTATTACGTTATAACGTTATATAGTATCACCATATAACGTATAACGTTATATAGTATTACGTTATAACGTATAGCGTTATATAGTATTACGTTATAACGTATAGCATTATATAGTATTACGTTATAACGTATAACCTTATATAGTATTACGTTATAACGTATAACGTTATATAGTGTTACGTTATAACGTATAACGTTATATAGTATTACGTTATAACGTATAACGTTATATAGTATTACGTTATGACGTATAACGTTATATAGTATTACGTTATAACGTATAACGTTATATAGTATTACGTTATAACGTATAACGTTATATAGTATTACGTTATAACGTATAACATTATATAGTATTACGTTATAACGTTATATAGTATCACCATATAACGTATAACGTTATATAGTATATCGTTATAACGTATAACGTTATATATTATTACGTTATATCGTATAACGTTATAACGTATAACGTTATATAGTATTACGTTATAACGTATAACGTTATATAGTATTACGTTATAACGTATAACGTTATATAGTGTTACGTTATAACGTATAACGTTATATAGTATTACGTTATAACGTATAACGTTATATAGTATTACGTTATAACGTATAACGTTATATAGTATTACGTTATAACGTATAACGTTATATAGTATTACGTTATAACGTATAACGTTATATAGTATTACGTTATAACGTATAACGTTATGTAGTATTACGTTATAACGTATAACGTTATGTAGTATTACGTTATAACGTATAACGTTATATAGTATTACGTTATATCGTATAACGTTATATAGTATCACCATGTAACGTATAACGTTATATAGTGTTACGTTATAACGTATAACGTTATATAGTATTACGTTATAACGTATAACGTTATGTAGTATTACGTTATAACGTATAACGTTAGATAGTATTACGTTATGACGTATAACGTTATATAGTATTACGTTATAACGTATAACGTTATATATTATTACGTTATAACGTATAACGTTATAAAGTATAACGTTATATAGTATTACGTTATAACGTATAACATTATATAGTATTACGTTATGACGTATAACGTTATATAGTATTACGTTATAACGTATAACGTTATATAGTATTACGTTATAACGTATAAGGTTATATAGTATTACGTTATAACGTATAACATTATATAGTATTACGTTATAACGTTATATAGTATCACCATATAACGTATAACGTTATATAGTATTACGTTATAACGTATAACGTTATATATTATTACGTTATAACGTATAACGTTATAACGTATAGCGTTATATAGTATTACGTTATAACGTATAACGTTATATAGTATTACGTTATAACGTATAACGTTATATAGTATTACGTTATAACGTATAACATTATATAGTATTACGTTATAACGTATAACGTTATATAGTATTACGTTATAACGTTATATAGTATCACCATATAACGTATAACGTTATATAGTATTACGTTATAACGTATAGCGTTATATAGTATTACGTTATAACGTATAGCATTATATAGTATTACGTTATAACGTATAACCTTATATAGTATTACGTTATAACGTATAACGTTATATAGTATTACGTTATGACGTATAACGTTATATAGTATTACGTTATAACGTATAACGTTATATAGTATTACGTTATAACGTATAACGTTATATAGTATTACGTTATAACGTATAACATTATATAGTATTACGTTATAACGTTATATAGTATCACCATATAACGTATAACGTTATATAGTATTACGTTATAACGTATAACGTTATATATTATTACGTTATATCGTATAACGTTATAACGTATAACGTTATATAGTATTACGTTATAACGTATAACGTTATATAGTATTACGTTATAACGTATAACGTTATATAGTATTACGTTATAACGTATAACGTTATATAGTATTACGTTATAACGTATAACGTTATATAGTATTACGTTATAACGTATAACGTTATATAGTATTACGTTATAACGTATAACATTATATAGTATTACGTTATAACGTTATATAGTATCACCATATAACGTATAACGTTATATAGTATTACGTTATAACGTATAACGTTTATATTATTACGTTATATCGTATAACGTTATAACGTATAACGTTATATAGTATTACGTTATAACGTATAACGTTATATAGTATTACGTTATAACGTATAACGTTATATAGTGTTACGTTATAACGTATAACGTTATATAGTATTACGTTATAACGTATAACGTTATATAGTATTACGTTATAACGTATAACGTTATATAGTATTACGTTATAACGTATAACGTTATATAGTATTACGTTATAACGTATAACGTTATATAGTATTACGTTATAACGTATAACGTTATGTAGTATTACGTTATAACGTATAACGTTATGTAGTATTACGTTATAACGTATAACGTTATATAGTATTACGTTATATCGTATAACGTTATATAGTATCACCATGTAACGTATAACGTTATATAGTATTACGTTATAACGTATAACGTTATATAGTATTACGTTATAACGTATAACGTTATGTAGTATTACGTTATAATGTATAACGTTATATAGTATTACGTTATGACGTATAACGTTATATAGTATTACGTTATAACGTATAACGTTATATAAAATTACCATATAACGTATAACGTTATATACTATTACGTTATAACGTATAACGTTATATAGTATTACGTTATAACGTATAACGTTATATAGTATTACCTTATATCGTATAACGTTATATAGTAT
>NW_027184978.1:0-50297 GCF_040668555.2 Bombus flavifrons
TTCGCCGGTCACTATCTGCGTGAGCCAATGCGCTGCACGACCCTCTAGAGCACTATTTAAAACAGAAACTAATGCACTGTCTTGCAGAGGATTACCCTTCATAAGCAGGTCCACAGTCGAACACCATGCGGCTGGATCGGCGCCCGCGATCGCGGGGTTAAAACGTGGTAGCACGATGTTTTTAGGTTCCGCACTTGACTTCGGCGCCAGCGTCTGAATTAACTCGCGCATGATGGCCATATGTTCTTGTATTGTCATAGTCGGCACTGATCCCACTTCTGATGTCGGGGTGGGATTGGAATTTTGGGCGCGTGACAATTCTTCACGTGAGTTATCCATTGTTTAACACAACTAAGATTATATTTTCACTTATACACAAGTCTGTTACAAAGATTAACAAATAATAAGTCTAGAGAATAATAAACTTAACAAATAATGAAGTTAGCGAAAAATATATTGAACGAATAATAAACTAAACAAATAATAAAGTTAGTGGATAATAAGTTGAACGGTTAGTAAGTCTAACAGATAATAAAGCTAATGAGTAATACGTTTAACGGATAGTAAGTTCAATGAATAATATGGTTTACAAACAATAAGTTAATAATCGTTATAAACAATAATTTGAGTTCAAACGAATCCACGATCAACGGGATGACTCCTTACTAAGCGCAGACTGATCTTAAGCGCAGAAACACGACGTGTCACTCTCTAAAGCAGCCACAAGACGAATGCCAGTCTCGTGGAGATTTTTCTCCCCGTACGATTGCATTTTGTTTTCTATGCCCGTTTGGAAGCATCGAGAAGGTTCCAAACGCCGTTGCTAGGCACACTCGTTGGAAGCATCGAGAAAGTTCCAAACGCCGTTGCTAGGCAGTTTCTGCCTGGAGTTTTGATTACTAATACAATGTATGTCCCATTGCATCGGCACCTCCGAGGCAACGTCACACGTGGCTAGGCCCGCTCTCGAGGTCGCATGCCGCCACAACCACATTTCTCGGAGAACACATACAACCACTCCAGACCTCCGTTAGATAAAACATCCATCCCGTGACCGTGGCTACGTTCGGCGACCAATTGTCGCCTCGAACCCAATCTTGATATCACAAATCTCTAACAATTACAGCTATGATAAAATCCAGGCTAGACTACTAGAAGATGTTCCCAAAATTTCCAAGGAACGGCTTCGGCTTTCCTTTCATCTCCGACATATATATATATATATATATATATATATATATATATATATATATATGTGTATGTATATATCTGTATGTAGGAATTATTTGAGAGTTCGGTTCAATTTCGTTGTATAGAATTTATTTAAATTTGAATATGGAATTATTCAAGTTGTTATATATATGTATATATATATATATATATATATATATATATATATATATATATATATATAGCGTTTTAGGGACGGTAAAACAAGAGTGTTCGCGTTAATGGATTGGTTAAGATTTTGAATTTTCTTCGTTTGATGCAAATTTTATCTTTACGTTTCCTTCTCCTCCTCTCTTAATTTCGCCAATGAATCTATCATTGAACTGGACCTTAGTTCATTTGTTAGAGTGATTTTTTTTTACCGTTTCGATCTTCTTGCCTTCCGAATTGAGTGTTTACGAGAAAGTGATTTCAATGATCCTCTCTGTGTGGGGTTCGTGTGATTTCGCAAACCTTGCCCAAAGATGGGCAGTATTTTGCCAGCAGTGGGAGGAGGAATGCGAAGATCAATAGATGGTTCGATAGTCGAAACACCGTTATCCACAACCCAACACAGCGAATGATCCTTTGGTTAAGATTCAGAAGGGAATTATTCTATTTTATAATCGTATACAACGATGGCAAGAATGAAGATATCGGTCAATTAGATCTAATTTGATAGTCTTCTCTGCGTAAAACTCGTGTGATTTCGCAAGCCTTGCCCAAAGACGGGCAATGTTTTGCCAACAGTGGGAGGAGGAATGCGAAGATCAATGAGTGTTTCAGTAATTGAAGACACCGTTTTCACAAGCCTACGCAGCGAATGACCCTTTGTTTATTCTCAAAATTGAAACGAAATTGAATGTATTAATTGATGATAAGTAAATCGGATTCGGTTCCTGGATGTGGCGAAGTTACTAGAGAAGAAGAAAATTTTATAAAAATTGAGACTCTTACCTTGTTCCGTCAGGGGCCATCGGCTCGTAATAGTCGTCGGTGAAATTTTTTTTTTATTTGGTTTAGTTATTCGACTCAGGTATAATTATTATTAGAACTGTAGTTTATTTATTTTTGATTAGAAATACACTCTGAATAAGCTTGCGGCTTATTTATTCGGATAAACGTCGCGGGTATAAATATATTTATTTATGAGGATGTTTTTTTTTTTAAATCTCGCCAATGAAATGAACACTTAGAAAGATTTCTAACTTAATTTGTGACTTAAACTGAGCAATTAATAAGAGACCGTCGAGGTGCAATGCGCGAATGACGACAATATATTGAAAATCTTCTATGTTCCTGCGCTTATTTATAATAACATCCCCCACGGGGTGGCGGTCAACTGGTGGTTCGCTTCCGTGGGAATCGGGATGCTGCAGTTTTGGGGTTCCTGAACTCGTACGTGAGAGAATGCAAATTCTGTAATCGTTGATGTCTCCTTTGCTTCGTTATCTTGTCTTTTAACTTCCAGATTCCCATCGCGGGTACGTGAGAGAATGCAAAAATCCGTATTTCGACTTAGTTCCCATCGGTTCTATTTTCTGCTGAGGTAGCGTCTAGGAGGCTTGGAGCCTTCCATGCTGGTCTAGTCTTTTTCTTGAGAATCTTTATGTTAGTACTGTGGGAATAATTTTTGTTCTTCGGCGCGTGGAAGGGCCGGTGGCTAGAGTCTCATTATTATATCGACACTTGCCCCGGCAACACGCGCGATCCGCCACTCTCCCGCAGCAAGGATTTCTTTTGGTTTATCTTGGGTAAGTTTGGTTTTGATGAATATTTCCATGTTATGGTTGCTTTTGGGATTTAATTTGATTTTCGATTTTTGCTATTTTCATAAACGTAGATTTCGGTGATTTGGACTTTGACGTTTGGACGATGGTTGCGGAGGCAATTTTATCAGAGGTTCTTATGCAGGCTTCTCGAGTGCGTATTTTGTCTTGTTTTTAGTCCGCTTAATTTATCCCGTTTTGTTCCATTAAGCTCTATTTGTATTATTCTAGCGGAAGAGGAAGAGGGATAGCGAAGAATCCATGAGTGATTCGGGAGGACCCAGCAAACGTATGAGGTATTGTGACCAAGTACGAGAACCAAAGTTGTTGGAGGAGTTGCGTGACATCAGTGCTGATTCCTTGGAATCGAGTTCTGACAATTCTGCTGTTGTTGACGAAAGCTTCTTTGATGCGGAAACCGTCATACTCGAGTGGGATTTTCCTCTATTTGAAGTTGTTGATACTGACCGTTGCGCGAAGGTGCGTTTTCCTGATGAAATCCCTGAAGTAGTTCTGGAGGCACATCTTCGCCATCATGCTTCTGGAGAAAGGGGAATTTCCCCTGTCGTACGTTATTGGTGTATGTGTAAGTTTAGCGAGCTTTATCCTGGAGCTCCTTGTCCTGATTTCGATTTAGTATAGTTGCTCTGTATTTGTAGTTTCGCCGTTTAACAATTTCGGTTTTCTTTTATTTTGGTTGTATGCTAAATATATATATATATACATATATATATATGTTTATATACTTGTTTCATAATTTATTTCTTTTTATGTTTGTTAAGTACGTGTGTATACATTTATATATTTTATTTTGTATTTCTTTTATAATATATATATATATATATATTTTTTTACATTTGTGTTTGATAGTGTAGTTATATATTTTATTTTGTATTTCTTTTATAATATATATATATATATATATATATTTTTTTTTTTTACATTTGTGTTTGATAGTGTAGTTATATATTTTATTTTGTATTTCTTTTATAATATACATATATATATATTTTTTTACATTTGTGTTCGATAATGTAGTTACACATAGGATTTATTCAATTTTGAAAAAATGTTAATTAATCTTAACAATGTGTTTTCACGATTGTTCCTTACGGCTGATTAGGTATTAATTATTACTTATTCTTTCCTTATTACGATCTCCCATTTGTACTAAATATTTATTCTCTTCCTTTTTTTTTTCTCTTTTTTTTTTTTTCTTTTCTTTCTTTTTTTTTTTTTTATTGATTGAGAATATAATTTATTTGTAAAGCAAGAAGGTTAATACGCATGTGGATTATCCAAAATGGCCGCCTGTGAATGTCCCTAGCATATAGTGACTTTTGTTAATATCGAATCTATTATTTATTTGTTAATTATTAAAACCCCCTTTTTTATGTTTGACGTGTAGTTGAGGCGAGAATAACATTATTTTGCACTTATTTAATGCGTATAACTATTGCATGTGTTCCGATGCACACGTGTAAGAGCTATGACAATCTAAGATGGCTGTTCGTGAATATCTCCAGTATAGTGACGGGTCTTTGCTTTATTTAATATTGAAATAATTATTTCTCCGCCTTAATTTTCTTTATTCTAGCGCAGTTAGGATAGTATTGTTTGTGTATTTATAATATATATATATATATATATACATATATATATATACTATATTTATATATTGTGTGTTCATATAATAACATGCGAATAGTATTGTTGTTAAATTTTATAACTCATTAATAGCATTGTTTTATTGTTTTGAGTAGAATGTTCGATAACATAAGGTACACACATATATATAAATATACATATATATTTTTTCTCTCTCTTTTTTTTTGTGTAGTTTTCATATAAAATTCTCTGAGGTTATCCGAATGTTAGTTAGTTTAAATAATGTTATGTTGTGTGTTCTACTTCTTTTACGTTCATTTAGATTATTAATAATTTGGCTTAAAATATAGATTTTGTATGTATGCGTGCATGTTTCATGAAATTCTTTACTGAAATGTTGGTTAGTTTTAATTATTTATTTTATGTTTACTAGTTAATTTTGATTTAGTAGAGTAGAACACGCATACACACACATAAGTATATATGTATATATTTCTGATAGTGTGACCTTTCTCTTTTTTTTTGTTAAAAAGAATTCTTTAATTGTGTATTTGAGGTTATATGTCAATTATTTGTTTTTATATATATATATATATCTATATGTTTGTAATGTGACAACGTAGTATTGAAAGTTTACCAGATTATTATGTGTTTGATATGGTTTACATATTTATGCTGTACGCAATTCTCCCAATCGAGGCGGTGTTAATTATTTTTAATCGCTGGATTTGCTAACAAGTAGTTAGTCGGTTAGTTTCAATAGTACTGTATGTTCTATATCTTTTATATTCATTTAGATTATTAATAATTTGGTTTAAAATATAGATTTTGTATGTATGCGTGCATGTTTCATGAAATTCTTTACTGAAATGTTGGCTAGTTTTAATTATTTATTTTATGTTTACTAGTTAATTTTGATTTAGTAGAATAGAACACGCATACACACACATAAGTATATATATATATATTTCTGATAGTGTGACCTTCCTTTTTTTTTTTTGTTAAAAAAATTCTTTAATTGTGTATTTGAGGTTATATGTCAATTATTTGTTTTTATATATATATATACCTATATGTTTTGTAATGTGACAACGTAGTATTGAAAGTTTACCAGATTATTATGTGTTTGATATGGTTTACATATTTATGCTGTACGCAATTCTCCCAGTCGAGGCGGTGTTAATTATTTTTAATCGCTGGATTTGCTAACAAGTAGTTAGTTGGTTAGTTTCAATAGTACTATGTGTATGTTCTATATCTTTTATATTAGATTATTAATAGCTTGGTTTAAAATCTAGGTTTTATATATATATATATAGACATGCATGTTTCGTAGTATAGTTTTCATATGTAGTTCTTTACTAGAATGAGCACGAGTTTTGATTATGTATTTTATGTTTACCAGATTGTTAATTTGATTTAATAGTATAGAATGCGCACACATATACATATTTCCGTCAATGTGATTTTTATATAAGTTTTTTTTTTTTTTTTTTTTTAATAGTGTAGTATTGTGTATTTTAGGTTAGGTGTTTATTAGACTGTTAACCATTTGATTTCGTATATGCATATATATTTGAAATTTGATAATTTTGGATTTGTTACATAGTATTGAAAGTTTTATTTCTAATATTTACTAAATTGTTATGTGTTTAACATATATGTATATATTTGTGTATAATACTCCAAGTTGCTGCGATGTTAGTTGTTTTGATCATTTGTTTTGTTAATTAAAAAAAATGTATTCCCGCTGTTTCAATTATTTCCCTTCTGTAGTCATTCTTATTTCTTGATTTACTCGTTTGGTTCGCCACTCGTTTAATTCATTAATTAATTTTTATTTACTGATTTAAATTCTTCTTTTGTATTTCACATATTCCGTCTTCGTTGATTGATTGTAGTATATCTTCTTGTTGCTCCTTTGCGAATTTGTCATATATAATCCTACTTATTCTTGTTTTATTTGATCGGTTCGTATCTAGTCCAGTTTATTAATTGACTTTATTTTATACTGATAGTTATCGGTTAGTTTTTCGAATCGTGTTTTATCCTTTGCCAAGTTATCAAATTCATAGGATATTGGTAGGTTTATTTGATGTTATATACCTATATTTTATTTATTGGTTGATTTATTGAACCATAGGTTTTTAAATATCGTGTCGGTTATTGGTAGATTTATTTAGTGTTATGTGCATATATTTATTTATTGGTTGATTTTATTCTACATATTTTGTGTTTCGTATATATTCATCCCTATTGTTAGTCTATAGTCGCCCTTATTCGTTAATCTTTTATTTTGTTTTGCAGTAGCGTGTGTTCCTTGGTCTATTCAAATTTTACTCGCGCTGATTTCCGTACAGTAGCTTTGTATTTTCGTTACGGCACGTGCGGAGCACGGGACGTGACACCCCCGCCCTTGGAGTTCAAATTTCCGGAGGAAATTTGACTGATGGTGTCTTTGAGTTCGCTCAAGGCGAACGTAGATGCTGTTGGTTGTTGGGTGACTGTTGGTGTTATTGATATTCCTTGAGGTTGTGTCGCTGGATCGTCGACATTTCGTCTTCTTTTGAGGTATAATAGCAGGTGTGTGACTGACCCGCATATTGCTCCTAGTAGGGCGATTCCACATCCGTAAGTCTCGCGTAACTGGTATCCGTGTATAGTTATGTCTACTATTGTCTTGATTAGTTTAAATATTACAATTATTCCAAATATTGCTGCACTGATCGTTCCAAATTCCATGAAACCAGACCATAATTTCGATGCGGTATTTTTTGCTATTGTCGTTAATGTGTTTTCGTCCATGACTCCCAGGATGTTTACCGTTCCAGGGACGATTGATTTTCCTGTCGCCCCTCTGGCCAGTGTGTTTAAGACTGCTGTTTTTTCTGCCGGGAACATGACGTGGTCTCGAAGTGTATCCAGGTCCTTTTGGGTGTATATCCCGCTTGTGGCCAATGATGATGGTGCTGAATATTGCCATGTTTGGCGTACGTCTGGGTGGAGTTCTTGTGGTGCGATTGCTTCCATCGGTTTTGGTAGGAATTTGTGCCAAAGTCCGTCGATATTGTATAATGTGGGTAGTATTGCACTACATTCCCTGTGGTTTCCATGTTGAGTTAGGATGTGTGTCTTTGGTGTTAAAAATGCGGTACGATTTCCTTGCCAAACCGGTAGCTCCGAATAGCATTCCGTTGTGTGTCGTATTTTTACTTGCACGGGAATGCATTTGACTATATGGACCGCTTCTCCAGCAATCAAGGCCATGTGTCCCGGGGTTTTAGTTACTGTATATGCGAACTCATCGGGTAATAGGATTGCTAAACTTAAAGCGTTTTCTATTAACTTCTTTTCCGTGGTGCATCGTTGTGTCAGTACATCATGGTATAGTGCCGTCATTTGTCTTTTAATATGTTTTTCTACATAAACGAATTTAGAGTTAACGTAGGTGAATATATCCAGATTTTCAACTGCTGTCTTGCTTTTGGATATGAACGTATTCCCTTTTGTTGTTTCCAACAGGAACAATTTTGGGTGTTCTGTCGATAGTAAGGTGTATCCGCACAGGGGTTGTTCTCCGGTTTTAGTCAGTGCAAAGGTTACTTCTTGTGTTGTCAATGCATAAACTGGTTGTGCTGGTTCCCTGTTGGTTCTTATTTCCTGAATCTTTGTAGCAATTCCTTCATATAGCACATCGTATTGATCAAATTTGCATGGTGAGGGCGGTTGTGGTTGCCAATAAGTGTACCCGTCCTCAGCGTCTAGGCAGTTTCCTTCGCTGAAGGTACATACTGTTCCTGATTTCAGTATAATTTTATTTGCTTCAATACGTACTGGCACGACTCCTGATCTTAAACTTATCCTCACTGTGGCTTGTACGACTACCCTTTCCCAGCTCCCGTATGGGTCTACGTACTGTGTTCCCTGGCAGCTGCCGTCGTTTGTTAGCTTGCCGGCTAGGATAAGCGACTGCGTTTCCGTTGCATTATCCTTTAAGCCTACTATGAGGTTTTGTGGTCCGAGTGAAAACGTGCCGTCCTGGTGCATTCTTGCACATTGTTGGGCAGTTGTTTCCTGAAGGTATTCGGCGAATCCATTATGCACTGCCGACGTGTGGGAGTGCATGCCACAGTAATGTATAATTCGAGTTATTTGCACCTTGCATTGCCTTACACTGGTAAATTCGAATTCTGAGAGTTGCAGTAGTTGAATATAAATATCTTGGGTTTCTGTCGTTGCAGGTTGTATGCTGCAGTCCCCGATGGAGTTTAAAGAGATGGTGGTAACGTTGAGGTGGTTGCCATTGCAGTCGTATCCTACCAGGCCATATGTTATTTTGATGAGGGTAAGTACGATGACCAGGTGATTCATCTTCCTATTAACAGTTTATTAAATTGTTTCTTACTCTTGAGTTTTCAGAAATAAGAATAACCTTTTAATATATATATATATATGTGTGTAAAGAAAGGAAATTATATTTATACATTTTCTCTTTTCCCTTTCTTCCTTTTCCCCCTTTTTTCTATAACTTTGTTCTATTTTAGGTTTGATGTACATGCTGTCAGTGAAAATAATTTTATGAAGGCTACTTGAGTTATAATTATATACATATATGCGTACGTTTTGATGAGTAATATAAATGGGATTTATTTTATCGTTATAAATGTGTATAAGTATGTATTATTAATAGGTAGAAGTGTCACAAGTGTAGCTTGTTTTCGTATATATATATATATGTGTGTGTATAAATATGACAATTTATTTTATAAGTCACTTGCATTGTCAATGGAAGTGAGTGTTACAAATATCATCTACTTTAAAACATGCGTGTATATATATTAGTAAACATGAATAAAAATTATATGTATAGTTATTAATGTTGTTTGTTTACAGGTGGATTTAAGTATTTCCTTTCGTGCACAGCACACAAGTACGTTATATTTCGGTGGTGCGGAGTATCCTTCCTTGAACTAAAAATTCTCTTTCAAGGTGAGTCAGATTATAGTAGACCATCATGCATTGGAGGCATGATGTAGCGGGTTGTACGTCTGCTATGTTTATACCGCACATGGTGCAGCGTGATATTTGTGTTCTTAAAGGTACTCCGCATAGAAAATGGATGGGCGGCTCTTCACACAGGTCCTGGTCGTCCGGATCCAGGCCGTCGAAACAGTCTTGGCAAAAATAGCCGGTATCATAATTGTTAACGGGACATAACAACTGAACACAGAGGCAGGACTCAACCTCCTCTGTCACTTCCAGATCGAATGCGAGCTCGGGTCCGTCTGGATTTTCTATGTCAGAATTGATGAGTTCGCCACTCGTTCTGTACATACATACAAAAACAATTAATATATATATATTTTTTATTATTATTTTTTTTTTTTTTTTTTTTTTTTTTTTTTTATTTATTTTATTTTTATTTTTATATGTTTCGTTCGGATCCGTCCCTTTATATGAATATTGTATCCCTGTATATAATATAATATATATGTAATATGTTATGAATATGTTAGTTATTATTTATTATTTCCCCTCTTTTCTCTCTTTTTTTTTTTTTTTTTTTTTTTTCTTACTCTCCTCTCTTCTCTTTTTTTTTTTTAGTACCTAACATAACTATCATGATCCTATATTACATTGTATTGGTTATTATTCGTGTTGAGGTGTGTGTGTGTGGGGTGTGCGCGACGGATTTTTTCTTCAACATGGTCGCTCACGTGTATCCCTGGTATGGTGTTGTTTTAATATCAACAGTAATGTATTATTGAAATAACTGGTTATGATTTTATTTAGTAGTGTTTTGTAATGTTGTTTTGTGTTTCATGGTATTGTGCGTGTAGATACCGCGTGTTACTTTAATGTAATAACATGGGTTATATTGTTGTCGAATTTCAATGGTCATTGTTTTGGTTATACGTGACTTGCGTTTATATAAGTCTTGTTTAATTTAGTTAGTATTTTGTGTATTGTGTTACCAGTCGCTTTCATGTACTATAACTTTATTCCTTGGTACTAAGTTCAGTCATGACTTGTTAATATTTAGTTAGTCTATCGTGATTAGTTTCTCACCTATTTCTGTGTTTATTAACCTTTCTTATTTCCCTATTAATTTTATTATTGCTTATGTTTGCTATTGTTATTATTTTATGTTTGATATGAATTAGTTCCTTTATTAGTGATTAAGTCTTATTTGTTAGATTAACATTGTTTGTAAAAAAAAAATTTTCTTTTTTAGATTTTTGATGCTGCGTTGCTTACCTGGATCATTCTTACATCATCATCAGATTCTTCGGTATTACCTTGGATACTTACTATGGTTGCCTTCAATCATCCTATGTCTGCGATCATAAAGGTACTGTTTAATTTATTAATTCAATATGTGTATGATATATTGTGTGAGCGACCGCTATTGTGTATTACAAAATATGCTTCTACATGTTAGATATAATAGTTAATACAATATACTATCCTTTACTCTGGTTCTATCTATTACTAGCTTCCAATTAATCTATCTTAATTATCTTCCTAACCACTTTCTATACTTATCAACTATTTCATTTCTTCTTATTAATTTGTGAAATTCATGCTTGTGCGCTTCTTGTATGGTGTTTGATTGTTCATGAGGTAAGTTGCACCTTCACTGTTTTAAATATTCGTTGAACTATTACTTTTCATATTCAAACAATAATTGGAGCACTTGTAGTAATCTTTCCCCCCCTTTTTTTTTTTTTTCAGGTTACCTGTTATCTGTGCCATTCGACGAACAGTGTCACGCTTTCATAGTCTTGCTATGACGTTTAGTAGTGTTGCATCTTGTATTAAGGCGATCGAAGTTAATCCATTTATTTACTTTCAGCTGGCTGTCGTACATGGTGTTCCGCAAACGGGGATCCATGGCCTATTTTGCACGTAAATCTTTTGTATAGCGATTACTTGTTCGCAAGGTGACTTTCACTTTCACTATTTTAGTTATTCATTGAATTAACACATTTTATATTCAGACAATAATCGGAGCACACTTAATAGTTTTCTTTTTCCCTTTTAGGTTTCCACTATCTGTATTATTCGACGAACAGTGTCACTCTTCCTTCTGATTTGATCACAATATTGTTATAACATTTAGTAATATTGTATTTTGCATTGAAACACTTGAAGTTAATTCATTCATTTATTTCAGCTGGCTGTCGTACATTGTATTCCGCAAACAGGGATCCATAACCTATATTTGCACATACACTTTCTTGTATGATGATTACTTGTTCACAATGTAAACTTCACTTTCGCTGTTTTAATTATTCATTGAATTAACACATTTTATATCCAAACAATAATCGGAGCACACTTAATAATTTTCTTTTTCTTTTTAGGTTTCCACTATCTGTATTATTTGACGAACAGAGTCACACTTGCTTTTGTTTTAACCACAATATAATTATGACATTTAGTAATCTTGTATTTTGCACTGAAACAATTGAAACTAATTTATTCACTTATTTTAGGTAGTTGTCGTACATTACGTTCCACAAATAAAGATTCACAACCTATACTTGCACGTACACCTTTCTTGCATGTTGATTACTTATTCACAAGGTAACTTTCACTTTCACTATTTTAATTATTCATTGAATTCACACATTTTATATTCAAACAATAATCGGAGCACACTTAATAATTTTTCTCTCTCTTTTTTTTTATATATTTTTTTTCTCTCTCTTTTTTTTTTTTTTTTTTTTTTTTTTTTTTTTTAGGTTTCCACTATTTGTATTATTCAACGAGCAGCACTACAATATACAGTATTGTACTATTTTGCCCACTGAAATCGTTTTGTCTATTGTTTACTTCGGTTATGCGCTAGTTTTAACTTGTTTAGGTGCACTGTTCGCGGAATCCCTTTTACTTCAATCTTGACGTTTTGGTTTTGCAAGATTTCTAGCACTTTATGTGGTCCAGTATATTGATCGGAGAATTTTCCTTTACTAGGTTCTTTTAATAGATATACTGAATCCCCTACTTTAAAATTTTGAGGGTTGATTCGTCGGTCGTAGTATTCTTTTGATTTTAGTTTAGATTTTATCAAATTTTCCCTTGCTATTCGTTGTACCGTGTTAATTTTATCGAACAGATCTCCGAGGTATTCTGCGTATGTTGGTTCCATGTTCTCTTCGATTATTACTTCACCTGTAGGCTCTCTGGCTAAATGTCCAAAGACTAATTCGTGCGGAGAGAATTTCGTTCCTTCGTGTACAGAAGTATTATAGGAAAACATAGCTAATTCTACCCATTCGTCCCAGTTTTTGGAATTTTCAATGTATAGCTTGAGATATTCAATCAGTACGTGGTGGGATCTTTCGATCGAACCGTTACTTTGTGGATGATATGCCGTCGTGGTATATTGTTTGATGCGGAATCTCTTTGCTACTTTCTTCATTAGCGAGGATGTGAAGTTTGTTCCTTGATCAGTGAGGATAGCTCTCGGTGATCCGAAACGACAAATAAATTGCTTTACGAATGCATCCGCTACCTCGGCTGAAGAGATTCCTCCTATTAAAATCCCGATAGAGTATTTTGTTAATAAATCTTGGATAGTTAAAATATATTCATTTCCCTTTTGAGTTTTTGGCAATGGACCTACAATATCCATACTAATCTTGTCGAACGCTTTACCTGGTGTGTCTGTAAGTACCATCGGTTGTTTTGCTTTTATTCTTGTGAGTTTCTTCAATTGACATTCCTTACATGTGTTTACGTAATCTTGAATTTCCTTTTTCATGTTTTCCCAATAATAATATTGTCGTATTCTTTGATAAGTTTTTGTTATTCCCTTGTGTCCTGCTACACTTGATTCATGTTTTTCTCGTATTATGTTGTTTCGCGCTTCCACAGGCGGGGTAATTACTTCCCCCGTGCAAATAGTGATGGTTAGGGTTTTTTCCATAAATATTTCTTTTAATTTTCTGATTGTATATCGCCAGGGTATTTCCTCCAAATTTCCTTTGCTAATGCTAAAGGAAGTAAATTGTTTTTCATTTACTACATCTAGTAGAGATCGTAGTGAGTTTAATAAATTTTCTGGTGCTATTGGAATATTCCTATTTTCCTTTATTGGTAGAGATACGATGTATTTCCCGGAATCGCAGTTCAATCTTGCTTTTTCCAACATTAAATCTTCGTAACGAGGCAATTTTCCCATCTCTTTCATTTCTAAGGCTCCTTTATCTATCGGGTTGCCATGTACATCTATGAATATTATTTTATGGTCATTTACTCTTGTAATTGAATCTCGGGTTTCTGAAATTTTTTGTTCCGCAATTATTGTAGGTCTCTGGTCCTTTTCTCGTTGTGGAATTAATTCCGGAATTACAGTAGAGAGCTCTTCTTCGCCTGTCGTATCTGTGTCTTCTTTTTCTCGCTTGGTTATTCCTCTATCTATATTTACATCGACTTCTGCCAGTGCCTGATCAAAATATTTTATGGGGGTTTCTTCTATTGTACGATGTTTTCGGGTATAAACCTTTCCTTGATTTTTCGAATCACTGGCTTGAGGCCAGGCGCGTGGTTTAGCTTCGAATATGGGAGAATCTTCGGTTGACGTATCCAATTTGAATCTTTTTGAGACATGCGTATCCCTTTCTCGTTGTCGAGTTAGTTCTGGAGTTTCGGCGGAATACTCCTCTTCGCTTGTTGTACCCATTCTCCTTTTCCCTCGATCAGTTATTTCTTTATTTACATCGAGCTCGGCTAGTGCTTCGTCAAAATATTTTACGGGCGTTTCTTCCAATGCAAGGTACTTCCGAGCACAAACCTTTTCTCGTTTTGCAGGATCAGTGGGTTGAGGCAAGCCGCGTGGTTTAGTTTCGAATATGGGAGAGTCTTCAGACGATGTATCCTTTTCGAATCTTTTTGAGACAGGATAGCGAATTGGTGAGACTTCCTCTCTCCTTCTGATTGGTAGACAAATTTCCGGAGGATTCCTAGATAATGCGTCAGCGTTTGCATTCGCCCTACCTTCCTTGTACACAATATCGAATTCAAAGTCCGATAATTTCAATTTCCATTTCCAAATTCTCGATGTAGGGTCTTTGATAGAATGCATCCAGACTAAGGGTTTATGATCGGTTACGATAGTAAATTTCCTTCCGTAAAGATACGGTCGGAAATGCATCGCGCTGTAAACGATTGCCAGACACTCCTTTTCTATGGTAGAGTAGTTTTGTTCAGCAGAATTCAATAGTCTTGAGGCATACGCAATCGGTAAATCTTTTCCGATTGGCCCTTGACTTAGTACACCGCTTATAGCATACCCTGATGCGTCTGTAGTAAGGTTAAAAGGTTTAGAAAAATCCGGATATTGTAGAATGGGTTTTGTCATTAGTGCTGTCTTTAAATCTTCGAATGCCTTGTCTTGATTTTCCGTCCACTTAAAGGGAGTGTCTTTCTTCAATAGTTGTGTCAATGGTTTTGCGACCTTGGAGAAATCGGGTATAAATCTTCTGTAGTATCCTGCTAATCCCAAAAATTGTTTGATATTTTTCACTCTTTTGGGTCGCGGAAATTTTGATACGGCTTCGATTTTCTTCGGATCGGGTTTTACTCCATCTTCACTAATTATATGTCCTAAATAATTCACTTCGTGTCGTAAAAATTCGCACTTATCGGGCTGTAATCGTAATTTAGCTGCCCTCAGTCTTTCCATTAACTTATTAAATTTAATTTCATGTTCTTGAAGGGACCTAGAATAGATCACTATATCATCCAGATAGACGAATAGTTCTATTCCTTGTAGACCGGATAACACTGAGTTCATCAAACGTTGAAATGTCGCTGGGGCATTCTTTAGTCCAAAAGGCATTCTTTTGAATTGATAATGTCCGTATGGTGTCGAAAATGCAGTTTTGTGGGCGTCTTCTTGTGACATACGGATCTGGTGAAAGCCCGATGCTAAGTCAAACGTGGAAAAATATTTCGCACTTCCTAATTGATCCAATATTTCTGTAATGTTGGGTAGTGGGAAAGCATCGCCGATCGTTTTATCGTTTAATTTCCTATAATCAATAACTAATCTCCAGCGTTTGTTTCCTTGCGAGTCGGATTTTTTGGGTACTATCCATAACGGGGAATTATATGGAGATATCGACGGTTCCACTACATCCGTATCTAGTAATTCTTGAATTTGTCGATTTATTTCTTCTCGATGTACTGGTGGATATCGATACTGTTTAGTATTAACTGGTATATTATCCGTTGTAATTATTTTATGTTCCAAAACTCCAGTTGCTTCAAGTGCATCTCCTGGAATATGAAATCTATCTTGATTATTACGAATCAACCTTTGAACGTCTTCCTTTTCTTCTTCGTTTAAGTGTTCGAGCCGTAGTAACTCAATTATTTGATCGTATCTACTCTCCTTCGATTTTAAAACTGTATTACACGCCGTCCTAGGAAGCGGGGGGGGGGGGGGGTTTCAAATTCTTTAATTACCATTGTTGGTGTTGTGAATTCGTAATTCCTCGAGGTAGTATTTATTATCCTTATGTAACATTTTCCTCTATAATTCCTCACAACTGCATTACCAAAATAGATTCCCTTGATTGGCTCGATTCTGGGAATAAATCCTTCTTTCATCTCTGGATTTGCGATATTTACTGAACACGTTACTGAGCTTCGCTTAGGTATAATTATCTTTTCTTTAGTATCAAAGGGAATATAAATATTTCCCCATTTGATATGTTTTCCCTCATAGTCTAAACGAGCTTTACATCCTGCAAAAAATTCGGATCCCAGGATTCCGTCTTGATCGATTAGCAATGAATCATCGACTACATGAAAAATAACCGGATGGCCCGCAACCTGTATTACCGTCTGCCCTAGGGAGACCAGGCTCGTTGCCGTAATTCCTCGCACTTCAATTGATTCTTTATCGTCGATGATGGCTGAATCGCGTAAAGCAGTTTTCTTGATAATATTAATCTCCGATCCAGAGTCTAATAATAAACTCGTCTTAGTTTTTAGTTCTGGGGAAACTATTCGCGCAGTTGGTGTCGTTGGGGAATCGTTAAATTTTATTGAAATAATTCGGAGAGGTCGCCTTCCGAATCCGAATCTAACTCCTGGTGATCCTCCTTCGCCGGTTGCTTGTGCTTCACCTTTTCCTTCTTGACTTGAGATTCTGAATTTTCTGTTTGTGACCTCGTTTGGTTGTGGGATGTCTCTCCCACAGTATTTAATACTTGTTCGTTCGTCCTCTCGGTCGGCTTTGCGTTTGCCCTGTTCCTCATTATAGGTGGTGGAGTCGATCTTGCGGGGGCGGCTACCCTTGTTCTGTTCGTTGCCGTCGGCGCCGGTCTCCTGGTTGCTGCTTGCACTCTTGGGCGATTCGGCGTATCGTTCCTTCGAGGCTCGCCCCATTCTCCCGAAGGACGTGTTTGGTTTCCCGATTGTCTCGAAGCATAGGGTACGATTATTCCGGCATCTACACGGGCTTTAAATTTGTAGCAATCTTTTACTAAATGCCCAGGTTTTTTACAATAGTTACATGTGATAATATTTTGTCTCGGAGCATTTGAGTAATTCTGTGATGGAGGTACTGATCTTCGATCTTGGCGGTTATTCCTGACATTGTTGTTAGTGTTCAAAGGACGTACGTTTTCGCGTTTGTAATTGTTCGGAGGTATCGGTCGTTGGGGTCGCGTTCTATCGTTTATTTGTTTTAATTCGTGTGTTGCTTTGACGGCTTGGCGATACGCGTCTTCTAAAGTGTGGTATCCTGCTAGCTTTACTCGCATATATACCTCGTTCGGGAGTCCCTTAACGAAGGCTTCTCTTGTTTCCCAGTCTATTGTATCTTGGATGTCGGGGGATATAATCCCGTAGTCGCCCCTTTCTCCGTCCATTATTGCTAATCTAAGATTTCTAACGCGATCCATATAATCTAATATGTTTTCTCCGGGTCGTTGAAATATCGTCCCTAATTCTCCTTTATATTCGTTAAGAGATTTCTTTGGGCCGAACAGATCCTTTAATTTATTTGCAAAATCGTTTAGGCTTCTTAATTCCGTATCTTCGATGGCGAGGAACGCGTGTCCACGGAGTTTATTGGTTAATAATTTTACTAATTGTGGTTCTTGATACCTAGGAATCATATTTCGCGCGCGCTCGCAAGCTCTTAAAAAGTGAAATACCGATGGTCGATAGCCGTCGAACACTGGTACCGACTCGATCGCGTCTTTTAGTTTAATCGGTTGGACATATCCGCCTGGCTGTATTGTCTCTTGTTGGGTTCCCGGCGGCGATACGGGTGATTCAGGTTCCCTTTTTGATTTGAGTTCATACACGCCGTTTTGTACTTCAGCCAGTTTTGTACTCATGTCGCGAAAATTTGCATCCCATGCTTTAAGTTTTTCCGATAACGTCAAGATTAAGTCTTCGTCTAATGATTCTAGCCCGGTCGCCATTATTTCTTAGGTATATAATTTATTGATAAATGTAACAACTTTAATCCTCTGTGGAGCGTATCCCACCGCTGCCACCAAAAATATAACCCTCTAATGTTACGTTCCTGTTTGTTTGAATTGATTTTAAACCGTTGAATTCGCAAGATTTTTTTTTTTTTTATTGTTTTAATTTTAATTAGTTTTTTTGTGTTTGTTTTAATTTATTTTGTTTTGTTTAATTTAATTTAATTTAATTTAGTTCGATTTAGTTGAGTTTCGTCAGGAGGGGAAAATTTACACGATATAATTATATTTAAGATATTGAATCAAGGTTTTCGATTAAAATCTATTTCTAAGTTGAAAGTTTATTGTTACGTACTCGTTTAAAGTCAATTCAAACTTTTGATTTTAATTTAATCTGAAGGGAAAGATTTAAATTTAATTGGCTGTATAAGAAATATTTCTCACACGGTAGTTGCTGCCACCAGAAACAGTCTGAGGACTGTTTCGAATAGAAAAATTTCCTTGTACTTATTTTCGAAATAATCTATTGATAAATTAATTACTTATGGATAGCGTTGACTAGTGTTAGGCTACTGATAAAATAATTTCCACGTTTTTCGGCTAACCTGCTATGTGCAGGGATACTCGCACGGGAGAGGATTAAAGTTGGATAAAAATAAGTATTCGATTTGTTCGCACGGAATTTATCTAAACTTCAGTATAGAATTATTTAAAATTATATATATATATATATATATATATGTCGGGGTGGGATTGGAATTTTGGGCGCGTGACAATTCTTCACGTGAGTTATCCATTGTTTAACACAACTAAGATTATATTTTCACTTATACACAAGTCTGTTACAAAGATTAACAAATAATAAGTCTAGAGAATAATAAACTTAACAAATAATGAAGTTAGCGAAAAATATATTGAACGAATAATAAACTAAACAAATAATAAAGTTAGTGGATAATAAGTTGAACGGTTAGTAAGTCTAACAGATAATAAAGCTAATGAGTAATACGTTTAACGGATAGTAAGTTCAATGAATAATATGGTTTACAAACAATAAGTTAATAATCGTTATAAACAATAATTTGAGTTCAAACGAATCCACGATCAACGGGATGACTCCTTACTAAGCGCAGACTGATCTTAAGCGCAGAAACACGACGTGTCACTCTCTAAAGCAGCCACAAGACGAATGCCAGTCTCGTGGAGATTTTTCTCCCCGTACGATTGCATTTTGTTTTCTATGCCCGTTTGGAAGCATCGAGAAGGTTCCAAACGCCGTTGCTAGGCACACTCGTTGGAAGCATCGAGAAAGTTCCAAACGCCGTTGCTAGGCAGTTTCTGCCTGGAGTTTTGATTACTAATACAATGTATGTCCCATTGCATCGGCACCTCCGAGGCAACGTCACACGTGGCTAGGCCCGCTCTCGAGGTCGCATGCCGCCACAACCACATTTCTCGGAGAACACATACAACCACTCCAGACCTCCGTTAGATAAAACATCCATCCCGTGACCGTGGCTACGTTCGGCGACCAATTGTCGCCTCGAACCCAATCTTGATATCACAAATCTCTAACAATTACAGCTATGATAAAATCCAGGCTAGACTACTAGAAGATGTTCCCAAAATTTCCAAGGAACGGCTTCGGCTTTCCTTTCATCTCCGACACGGCCATTCTGACTGTCACACGTCCTCGTGTGTAGCTAAAATACAGAGTTTTTTTTTTAACATTAGACTCGTTGTAACTAATATTATCTACCATTCAGTTAAATGTTCCAAATAAGTCAAGGGTCCAGTTTGACAGCAAGATTCCGTTCGAAGGTTTAACAAACAAAGAAATGAAAGAGAACTCAAATTGGTAGTGTCATAGTTTGTATTTCGAAGTACTAGTTGCATTCTGTGAGTCACCAGTCAGACCGCAACGACACGACAGATCATTTTCGATTCCGTACACGGGTGAATCTCAGATTGTTGGATCGTGTTACCACATTGGGCGTACTACGAAAGCGCAGAACATCTCACTGGACATATTACAAAAGCGCAGAACATCTCACTGGACGTATTACGAACGCGCAGAGCACCACACTGGGTGTATTACTAAAGCGCAGAGGGTCACAGTGGACGTATTACGAACGCGCAGAGAGTCACAGTGGACGTATTACGAACGCGCAGAGCATCTCACTGGACGTATTACGAACGCGCACAGCACCACACTGGGTGTATTACTAAGGCGCAGAGGGTCACAGTGGACGTATTACGAACGCGCAGAGCATCTCACTGGACGTATTACGAACGCGCACAGCACCACACTGGGTGTATTACTAAGGCGCAGAGGGTCACAGTGGACGCATTACGAACGCGCAGAGCACCACACTGGGTGTACGACCACGACGTGGTATTAATGATCCTCTGAGGTCCGTGCACTCGCATCGTTATTATCACCGTCGCTGTCATCGTCGCAGACGTCCAACTCATCAGGAACGCAACTATTTGGCATTTTTCTTAGTTTGTCATGTCTGTCCTTGTATGTCCGTTTACCGTCTAAGGTCTTTAATGTATATCGGTCCCCTTCCAAAATCTCTGCTATCACGAATGGACCCCTGAATTTCGGGTCCAACTTCGTTTGGTTCCTTTCCTCATTTTTTCGTAACACAAAGTCACCAAGGTTAAACCTAACTATCTTGGCTTTCGTTTTGTCGAACCTGTCTTTATCATAGCTAGCGCAAGTCTCCATGTTCCGTATCGCCTGTTGTCTTACACTGGAGATGTCTACTTCCTTTTCCTCGACACTATCAGACAACGTTAAACCGTAGGGCCTTGCTGCCTTGCCAATTAATAACTCCAGAGGACTTGACTTAGTTACACGATTGGTGGTGCAATTCAAGGCTAACTGTATCTCGCCAATCGCGTCTTGCCACGTTCGCCCGGTCGTTTCTACCGTCGAAAACATATTTTTTAGGGTGCTCATAGTACGCTCTACCTGTCCATTGGCCCTACTAGCACCGGTTGCTATTAAGTGGAGTTTAATGTGCCTATCTTGACAGAAACTTTGGAAATCTTTACCCGTAAAGCATCTCCCCTGGTCCGCTATTACCCGGCAGGGGTTACCGAATAAAAATATAGCGGACTTAAGCGCTTTAATGGTATTTAGGGAGTCTATCTTACGGGTATGGTGCAAATATACGAACTTGGTGAAGGCGTCGACCAGCACAACGACATATTCCTTCGAGTCGCTTTTACCACTTAGTTTTCCCGTGATATCCATGTGAACCGTGTGCCAAGGTATGCTGGTCTTAGGTATGGGATGTAGTTCGGCTTGTGTTTTGCCTGAACTAGCCTTTGAAACTCGACAAGCATGACAGTTCTCGACGAATTTGCGAACGTATTTCGCCATTCCCTCGAACCAATAACACTCGTACAGTTTCTCGAGCGTTTTATCCCATCCTAAGTGCATAATTGACTGGTGCACATGGTTGATCACGGACCACCTAAAGCCTCTTGGGACAATGGGCAAGCAGAGAGTTCTGCCTCTCCTTTGTATCTTACGATACAGGGTGCCGGATCGTAATTCGTACGTGTTCGCAACGTCGTCCGCAAGCTCGTCGTTCCGCAACTTATCGACGATTTCCATAATTTGAGGATCGCGACGTTGCTCCGCCAAGAGCCAATCTTCGGAAATTTCGGCCAGATTGATTTCTTTTTCGGCAATTTTGACGATCGTACGGTGATCCGAGTCTACGGGGTTCCGCGAAAAAAAATCGACGTGAGCCATTCGTCTGCCTTCCCGATACATAACGTCAAAGGTAAAAGTTTGTAGGTAAGCCCACCACCTGTAAATCCTGTCATTCAAATGCACCTTATTGCTGGATGCCTTCAAGGAATTGCAATCAGTAACGACAAGGAATTCTCGCCCGTGTAGATAGTGGCGAAAATGCTTGACGGCGTTTACGACTGCTAACGTTTCTAATTCGTAGGAATGATATCTAGATTCCGTTGGGCTAGTCTTTTTGCTGTAATACTCTACTACTCTATTTTTACCTTCGACCTTCTGCATTAGGATAGCCCCGTAGCCTTCTGAACTAGCGTCGGTGTGTAGCTCTATTGGGTAATTGGGATCAAATATCATTAGCACCGGTTCATCGGTCAGAATAGAAATTATTTTTTGCCTTATCTTTTCATGTTTATCCGTCCAATTTATGTTCTTGTTACCGGAAGTGAGTGCATACAAAGGTTTCATTACTTGTGAGAATTTTGGAACGAATTTTCGAAAATAAGAAGCTAGACCGATGAACTGCCGAAGCTGTGTAACGGTCGTCGGTGCGGGTAAAGAGCTTAAGGCGTGTATTTTTCCCGGGTTGGGGCGAACTTCTCCGTTACAAATTACATAACCCAAATAGAGTACCGAGGTCGTTAGAAAAGAACATTTTGAAAAGTTAAAAGAGAATCCGGCTTTTACAAGGGTATCTAATACGATGTCCAATCGTTCTAGGGCTTGATCTACCGAGTCAGCGATAATTAAGACGTCATCCAGGTAAACTATGACGTATGAATAAGCAAGGTCGCCTAAGGCTTTGAAAATGGCTCTTTGGAAAACGGCTGGTGCATTTTTCAACCCAAACGGCATCGTTACATATTCGTACTGACCGTCGGGGGTGACGAACGCTGTATATTCAGTGGAGTTAGGGTGAATAGGGATCTGATGAAATCCACTGGCCATGTCCAAGCTAATAAAGTATCTCGCACTCTGCAATCTCACGATTTGATCAGCAATAAGGGGTAAGGGATACCGATCCGCGACCGTGTTTTTATTTAGCGCCCGGAAATCTACACACAATCTGTCCGATCCGTCCTTCTTCTTCACGAGTAACATGGGGCTCGCGAACGGCGAATTACTAGGTTTTACAATTTTTGCCCTAATCAGTTCACTTATCCGCTCGCGCACTATTCTCCGCTCTTCCCCGCTAAGTCTGTAAGGACTTCTCTGTACGGTGACATTAGGGTCAATCAACCGAATTTCTAACTGGCCCGTACTCACACGCGTCCGCGGGAAACCCGTAATAAATGACTCTTTGAATTTTTCAAGGACAGAGATCAATCGATCTTTGTCGTTACCAACTACATCAGTGTTGATCTCGTTAATGTTGACCGCATCTTCCACGACTTTGCTACAGGCGTTAACCATTTTTGTCTTGCAAATATCGACGCTATTTCGTGTAATATTCACGTCAAAACCTTGGCTCAAAATTTCACGACCAATCATGATACCATATTTTAAGTAGCTATCAGCAAGGACATGAGAAGTTATCTCCAGTGTAAAACCGTTAATACATACAGTGGACAAGATCTGAAGTGTACTGTTAACACAAGTATTTCCTATACCTCGCATTACTACTACATCAGTCGTTCGTTTGCCGGAAAATTTCGAAGATATAGATTCTTTAATTAACGAGCATTCAGCTCCGGAATCGAAACAAAATGGGTACGACTCACCCAGATGACTTAAACTACCAGCTGGAGACTCCACCATGCAGGAGTCGACTCGTCGTTCGTTCTTGGAGCCGGTTTTCTTGTGCTGCAGTAGCGGACAATCAGGCGCGATATGGCCCTCCGCCTTACACTTGAAGCAAACCACCTGGGGCGATGTTGCCGGTCGTCTTCCTTCCGGGCGTTGTGTATTTCCTCGCTGCTCTTTCTGCATCCTACTGCGGCACTCCGCTATTCTGTGTCCGTGTTTACCACAGTAGAGGCACTTCACGTGGTGGGCCGACGGCTTGTGTCTTTTGGCTTCAGGGCCCGTGGAGGTGTCGCTCGTCGCAAATACGGGCCTTTTCGCGAAAGCAGTAGCTCTCATTTCGTCTAAAAATTGGTCCTTGGTCTTGATATCCTTCATAGCTGCTATCTCTTCGATGCGCTGATCCCGTGAGCTCAGGTGATAAAGAACGACAGCGTTGATTACTTCAGCCATAGTGGCATTTTGCCACTTCGTCTCCAGGAGGGAACGGAGACGGATGGCGTACGCAGCCATGTTTTCGTCCTCTTGTGGTGGTTCCCTGAGTGTCTTCATTAGCGTCGAGGTTGCCGTATCTTTGCTACCAAAACGTGTAATGAAAAGTTCCCTAAACGTTGGCCAGGTAAGCCCTTCGCCGGTCACTATCTGCGTGAGCCAATGCGCTGCACGACCCTCTAGAGCACTATTTAAAACAGAAACTAATGCACTGTCTTGCAGAGGATTACCCTTCATAAGCAGGTCCACAGTCGAACACCATGCGGCTGGATCGGCGCCCGCGATCGCGGGGTTAAAACGTGGTAGCACGATGTTTTTAGGTTCCGCACTTGACTTCGGCGCCAGCGTCTGAATTAACTCGCGCATGATGGCCATATGTTCTTGTATTGTCATAGTCGGCACTGATCCCACTTCTGATGTCGGGGTGGGATTGGAATTTTGGGCGCGTGACAATTCTTCACGTGAGTTATCCATTGTTTAACACAACTAAGATTATATTTTCACTTATACACAAGTCTGTTACAAAGATTAACAAATAATAAGTCTAGAGAATAATAAACTTAACAAATAATGAAGTTAGCGAAAAATATATTGAACGAATAATAAACTAAACAAATAATAAAGTTAGTGGATAATAAGTTGAACGGTTAGTAAGTCTAACAGATAATAAAGCTAATGAGTAATACGTTTAACGGATAGTAAGTTCAATGAATAATATGGTTTACAAACAATAAGTTAATAATCGTTATAAACAATAATTTGAGTTCAAACGAATCCACGATCAACGGGATGACTCCTTACTAAGCGCAGACTGATCTTAAGCGCAGAAACACGACGTGTCACTCTCTAAAGCAGCCACAAGACGAATGCCAGTCTCGTGGAGATTTTTCTCCCCGTACGATTGCATTTTGTTTTCTATGCCCGTTTGGAAGCATCGAGAAGGTTCCAAACGCCGTTGCTAGGCACACTCGTTGGAAGCATCGAGAAAGTTCCAAACGCCGTTGCTAGGCAGTTTCTGCCTGGAGTTTTGATTACTAATACAATGTATGTCCCATTGCATCGGCACCTCCGAGGCAACGTCACACGTGGCTAGGCCCGCTCTCGAGGTCGCATGCCGCCACAACCACATTTCTCGGAGAACACATACAACCACTCCAGACCTCCGTTAGATAAAACATCCATCCCGTGACCGTGGCTACGTTCGGCGACCAATTGTCGCCTCGAACCCAATCTTGATATCACAAATCTCTAACAATTACAGCTATGATAAAATCCAGGCTAGACTACTAGAAGATGTTCCCAAAATTTCCAAGGAACGGCTTCGGCTTTCCTTTCATCTCCGACATATATATATATATATATATATATATATATATATATATATATATATATATATGTGTATGTATATATCTGTATGTAGGAATTATTTGAGAGTTCGGTTCAATTTCGTTGTATAGAATTTATTTAAATTTGAATATGGAATTATTCAAGTTGTTATATATATGTATATATATATATATATATATATATATATATATATATATATATATATATAGCGTTTTAGGGACGGTAAAACAAGAGTGTTCGCGTTAATGGATTGGTTAAGATTTTGAATTTTCTTCGTTTGATGCAAATTTTATCTTTACGTTTCCTTCTCCTCCTCTCTTAATTTCGCCAATGAATCTATCATTGAACTGGACCTTAGTTCATTTGTTAGAGTGATTTTTTTTTACCGTTTCGATCTTCTTGCCTTCCGAATTGAGTGTTTACGAGAAAGTGATTTCAATGATCCTCTCTGTGTGGGGTTCGTGTGATTTCGCAAACCTTGCCCAAAGATGGGCAGTATTTTGCCAGCAGTGGGAGGAGGAATGCGAAGATCAATAGATGGTTCGATAGTCGAAACACCGTTATCCACAACCCAACACAGCGAATGATCCTTTGGTTAAGATTCAGAAGGGAATTATTCTATTTTATAATCGTATACAACGATGGCAAGAATGAAGATATCGGTCAATTAGATCTAATTTGATAGTCTTCTCTGCGTAAAACTCGTGTGATTTCGCAAGCCTTGCCCAAAGACGGGCAATGTTTTGCCAACAGTGGGAGGAGGAATGCGAAGATCAATGAGTGTTTCAGTAATTGAAGACACCGTTTTCACAAGCCTACGCAGCGAATGACCCTTTGTTTATTCTCAAAATTGAAACGAAATTGAATGTATTAATTGATGATAAGTAAATCGGATTCGGTTCCTGGATGTGGCGAAGTTACTAGAGAAGAAGAAAATTTTATAAAAATTGAGACTCTTACCTTGTTCCGTCAGGGGCCATCGGCTCGTAATAGTCGTCGGTGAAATTTTTTTTTTATTTGGTTTAGTTATTCGACTCAGGTATAATTATTATTAGAACTGTAGTTTATTTATTTTTGATTAGAAATACACTCTGAATAAGCTTGCGGCTTATTTATTCGGATAAACGTCGCGGGTATAAATATATTTATTTATGAGGATGTTTTTTTTTTTAAATCTCGCCAATGAAATGAACACTTAGAAAGATTTCTAACTTAATTTGTGACTTAAACTGAGCAATTAATAAGAGACCGTCGAGGTGCAATGCGCGAATGACGACAATATATTGAAAATCTTCTATGTTCCTGCGCTTATTTATAATAACATCCCCCACGGGGTGGCGGTCAACTGGTGGTTCGCTTCCGTGGGAATCGGGATGCTGCAGTTTTGGGGTTCCTGAACTCGTACGTGAGAGAATGCAAATTCTGTAATCGTTGATGTCTCCTTTGCTTCGTTATCTTGTCTTTTAACTTCCAGATTCCCATCGCGGGTACGTGAGAGAATGCAAAAATCCGTATTTCGACTTAGTTCCCATCGGTTCTATTTTCTGCTGAGGTAGCGTCTAGGAGGCTTGGAGCCTTCCATGCTGGTCTAGTCTTTTTCTTGAGAATCTTTATGTTAGTACTGTGGGAATAATTTTTGTTCTTCGGCGCGTGGAAGGGCCGGTGGCTAGAGTCTCATTATTATATCGACACTTGCCCCGGCAACACGCGCGATCCGCCACTCTCCCGCAGCAAGGATTTCTTTTGGTTTATCTTGGGTAAGTTTGGTTTTGATGAATATTTCCATGTTATGGTTGCTTTTGGGATTTAATTTGATTTTCGATTTTTGCTATTTTCATAAACGTAGATTTCGGTGATTTGGACTTTGACGTTTGGACGATGGTTGCGGAGGCAATTTTATCAGAGGTTCTTATGCAGGCTTCTCGAGTGCGTATTTTGTCTTGTTTTTAGTCCGCTTAATTTATCCCGTTTTGTTCCATTAAGCTCTATTTGTATTATTCTAGCGGAAGAGGAAGAGGGATAGCGAAGAATCCATGAGTGATTCGGGAGGACCCAGCAAACGTATGAGGTATTGTGACCAAGTACGAGAACCAAAGTTGTTGGAGGAGTTGCGTGACATCAGTGCTGATTCCTTGGAATCGAGTTCTGACAATTCTGCTGTTGTTGACGAAAGCTTCTTTGATGCGGAAACCGTCATACTCGAGTGGGATTTTCCTCTATTTGAAGTTGTTGATACTGACCGTTGCGCGAAGGTGCGTTTTCCTGATGAAATCCCTGAAGTAGTTCTGGAGGCACATCTTCGCCATCATGCTTCTGGAGAAAGGGGAATTTCCCCTGTCGTACGTTATTGGTGTATGTGTAAGTTTAGCGAGCTTTATCCTGGAGCTCCTTGTCCTGATTTCGATTTAGTATAGTTGCTCTGTATTTGTAGTTTCGCCGTTTAACAATTTCGGTTTTCTTTTATTTTGGTTGTATGCTAAATATATATATATATACATATATATATATGTTTATATACTTGTTTCATAATTTATTTCTTTTTATGTTTGTTAAGTACGTGTGTATACATTTATATATTTTATTTTGTATTTCTTTTATAATATATATATATATATATTTTTTTACATTTGTGTTTGATAGTGTAGTTATATATTTTATTTTGTATTTCTTTTATAATATATATATATATATATATATATTTTTTTTTTTTACATTTGTGTTTGATAGTGTAGTTATATATTTTATTTTGTATTTCTTTTATAATATACATATATATATATTTTTTTACATTTGTGTTCGATAATGTAGTTACACATAGGATTTATTCAATTTTGAAAAAATGTTAATTAATCTTAACAATGTGTTTTCACGATTGTTCCTTACGGCTGATTAGGTATTAATTATTACTTATTCTTTCCTTATTACGATCTCCCATTTGTACTAAATATTTATTCTCTTCCTTTTTTTTTTCTCTTTTTTTTTTTTTCTTTTCTTTCTTTTTTTTTTTTTTATTGATTGAGAATATAATTTATTTGTAAAGCAAGAAGGTTAATACGCATGTGGATTATCCAAAATGGCCGCCTGTGAATGTCCCTAGCATATAGTGACTTTTGTTAATATCGAATCTATTATTTATTTGTTAATTATTAAAACCCCCTTTTTTATGTTTGACGTGTAGTTGAGGCGAGAATAACATTATTTTGCACTTATTTAATGCGTATAACTATTGCATGTGTTCCGATGCACACGTGTAAGAGCTATGACAATCTAAGATGGCTGTTCGTGAATATCTCCAGTATAGTGACGGGTCTTTGCTTTATTTAATATTGAAATAATTATTTCTCCGCCTTAATTTTCTTTATTCTAGCGCAGTTAGGATAGTATTGTTTGTGTATTTATAATATATATATATATATATATACATATATATATATACTATATTTATATATTGTGTGTTCATATAATAACATGCGAATAGTATTGTTGTTAAATTTTATAACTCATTAATAGCATTGTTTTATTGTTTTGAGTAGAATGTTCGATAACATAAAGTACACACATATATATAAATATATTTTTTCTCTCTCTTTTTTTTTTTGTGTAGTTTTCATATAAAATTCTCTGAGGTTATCCGAATGTTAGTTAGTTTAAATAATGTTATGTTGTGTGTTCTACTTCTTTTATGTTCATTTAGATTATTAATAATTTGGCTTAAAATATAGATTTTGTATGTATCCGTGCATGTTTCATGAAATTCTTTACTGAAATGTTGGCTAGTTTTAATTATTTATTTTATGTTTACTAGTTAATTTTGATTTAGTAGAATAGAACACGCATACACACACATAAGTATATATATATATATTTCTGATAGTGTGACCTTTCTTTTTTTTTTGTTAAAAAATTCTTTAATTGTGTATTTGAGGTTATATGTCAATTATTTGTTTTTATATATATATATACCTATATGTTTTGTAATGTGACAACGTAGTATTGAAAGTTTACCAGATTATTATGTGTTTGATATGGTTTACATATTTATGCTGTACGCAATTCTCCCAGTCGAGGCGGTGTTAATTATTTTTAATCGCTGGATTTGCTAACAAGTAGTTAGTTGGTTAGTTTCAATAGTACTATGTGTATGTTCTATATCTTTTATATTAGATTATTAATAGCTTGGTTTAAAATCTAGGTTTTATATATATATATATAGACATGCATGTTTCGTAGTATAGTTTTCATATGTAGTTCTTTACTAGAATGAGCACGAGTTTTGATTATGTATTTTATGTTTACCAGATTGTTAATTTGATTTAATAGTATAGAATGCGCACACATATACATATTTCCGTCAATGTGATTTTTATATAAGTTTTTTTTTTTTTTTTTTTTTAATAGTGTAGTATTGTGTATTTTAGGTTAGGTGTTTATTAGACTGTTAACCATTTGATTTCGTATATGCATATATATTTGAAATTTGATAATTTTGGATTTGTTACATAGTATTGAAAGTTTTATTTCTAATATTTACTAAATTGTTATGTGTTTAACATATATGTATATATTTGTGTATAATACTCCAAGTTGCTGCGATGTTAGTTGTTTTGATCATTTGTTTTGTTAATTAAAAAAAATGTATTCCCGCTGTTTCAATTATTTCCCTTCTGTAGTCATTCTTATTTCTTGATTTACTCGTTTGGTTCGCCACTCGTTTAATTCATTAATTAATTTTTATTTACTGATTTAAATTCTTCTTTTGTATTTCACATATTCCGTCTTCGTTGATTGATTGTAGTATATCTTCTTGTTGCTCCTTTGCGAATTTGTCATATATAATCCTACTTATTCTTGTTTTATTTGATCGGTTCGTATCTAGTCCAGTTTATTAATTGACTTTATTTTATACTGATAGTTATCGGTTAGTTTTTCGAATCGTGTTTTATCCTTTGCCAAGTTATCAAATTCATAGGATATTGGTAGGTTTATTTGATGTTATATACCTATATTTTATTTATTGGTTGATTTATTGAACCATAGGTTTTTAAATATCGTGTCGGTTATTGGTAGATTTATTTAGTGTTATGTGCATATATTTATTTATTGGTTGATTTTATTCTACATATTTTGTGTTTCGTATATATTCATCCCTATTGTTAGTCTATAGTCGCCCTTATTCGTTAATCTTTTATTTTGTTTTGCAGTAGCGTGTGTTCCTTGGTCTATTCAAATTTTACTCGCGCTGATTTCCGTACAGTAGCTTTGTATTTTCGTTACGGCACGTGCGGAGCACGGGACGTGACACACTAATTTTTACGTGCAGAATGTAATAAACAACCGTTTCACCGTCGAAACAAGCGGAACAGCTCGCAAATCGCTTTGATTTCGTCGATTTTGAAGAAAACTAGCCGTCATTTCCTTCCCGTTTGAGATATTTCGACGTTTAAGCGCTCTTTTTACTCCATTTAACGTGCAGAACGTGATACACGCCAGTTTCAGCGTCGAAACAAGCCCAACAGCTCGCAAATAGCTTTGATTTCGTCGATTTTGATGAAAACTGACTGTCATTTCCTTCCCGTTTGAGATATTTCGACGTTTAAACGCTCATTTCACTCCTTTTTACGTGCAGAATGCAATGCACAAACGTATAACCGTCGAAACAAGCGGAGCAGCTCGCAAATCGCTTTGATTTCGTCGATTTTGAAGAAAACTAGCTGTCATTTCCTTCCCGTTTGAGATATTTCGACGTTTTAGCGCTCTTTTTACTCCTTTTTACGTGCAGAATGTAATAAACAACCGTTTCACCGTCGAAACAAGCGGAACAGCTCGCAAATCTCGATGATTTCTTCGATTTTGATGAAACTGACCGTCATTTCCTTCCCGTTTGAGATATTTCGACGTTTAAGCGCTCGTTTTACTCCATTTAACGTGCAGAACGTGATACACGCCAGTTTCAGCGTCGAAACAAGCCCAACAGCTCGCAAATAGCTATGATTTCGTCGATTTTGATGAAAACTGACCGTCATTTCCTTCCCGTTTGAGATATTTCGACGTTTAAACGCTCATTTCACTCCTTTTTACGTGCAGAATGCAATGCACAACCGTATAACCGTCGAAACAAGCGGAGCAGCTCGCAAATCGCTTTGATTTCGTCGATTTTGAAGAAAACTAGCTGTCATTTCCTTCCAGCTTGAGATATTTCGACGTTTAAACGCTCATTTCACTCCTTTTTACGTGCACAATGCAATGTACAACCGTTTAACAGTCGAAACAAGCGGAACAGCTCGCAAATCTCGATGATTTCGTCGATTTTGATGAAAACTGAACGTCATTTCCTTCCCGTTTGAGATATTTCGACGTTTTAGCGCTCTTTTTACTCCTTTTTACGTGCAGAATGTAATAAACAACCGTTTCACCGTCGAAACAAGCGGAACAGCTCGCAAATCTCGATGATTTCTTCGATTTTGATGAAAACTGACCGTCATTTCCTTCCCGTTTGAGATATTTCGACGTTTAAGCGCTCGTTTTACTCCATTTAACGTGCAGAACGTGATACACGCCAGTTTCAGCGTCGAAAAATGCGGAATAGCTCGCAAATCGCTTTGATTTCGTCGATTTTGAAGAAAACTAGCTGTCATTTCCTTCCAGCTTGAGATATTTCGACGTTTGAACGCTCATTTCACTCCTTTTTACGTGCAGAATGCAATGCACAACCGTTTAACCGTCGAAGCAAGCGGAACAGCTCGCAAATCTCGATGATTTCGTCGATTTTGATGAAAACTGACCGTCATTTCCTTCCCGTTTGAGATATTTCGAAGTTTAAGCGCTCTTTTTACTCCTTTTTACTTGCAGAATGCAATGCACAACCGTTTAACCGTCGAAACAAGCGGAACAGCACTCAAATCTCGATGATTTCGTCGATTTTGATGAAAACTGACCGTCATTTCCTTCCCGTTTGAGATATTTCGACGTTTTAGGGCTCTTTTTACTCCTTTTTACATGCAGAACGTAATAAACAACCGTTTAACCGTCGAAACAAGCGGAACAGCTCGCAAATCTCGATGATTTCGTCGATTTTGAAGAAAACTAGCTGTCATTTCCTTCCAGCTTGAGATATTTCGACGTTTAAACGCTCATTTCACTCCTTTTTACGTGCAGAATGCAATGTACAACCGTTTAACAGTCGAAACAAGCGGAACAGCTCGCAAATCTCAATGATTTCGTCGATTTTGATAAAAACTGACCGTCATTTCTTTCCCGTTTGAGATATTTCGACGTTTTAGCGCTCTTTTTACTCCTTTTTACGTGCAGAATGTAGTAAACAACCGCTTCACCGTCGAAACAAGCGGAACAGCTCGCAAATCTCGATGATTTCGTCGATTTTGATGAAAACTGACCGTCATTTCCTTCCCGTTTGAGATATTTCGACGTTTTAGCGCTCTTTTTACTCCTTTTTACGTGCAGAATGTAATAAACAGCCATTTCACCGTCGAAAAATGCGGAATAGCTCGCAAATCGCTTTGATTTCGTCGATTTTGAAGAAAACTAGCTGTCATTTCCTTAAAGCTTGAGATATTTCGACGTTTAAACGCTCATTTCACTAATTTTTACGTGCAGAATGTAATAAACAACCGTTTCACCGTCGAAACAAACGGAACAGTTTCCCGTTTGAGATTATTTATTTATCGACGAAGTCATTGAGATTTGAGAGCTGTTCCGCTTGTTTCGACGGTTAAACGGTTGTGCATTGTATTCTGCACGTTAAATGGAGTAAAAAGAGCGCTTAAACGTCGAAATATCTCAAACGGGAAGGAAATGACGGTCAGTTTTCATCAAAATCGACGAAATCATCGAGATTTGCGAGCTGTTCCACTTGTTTCGACGGTGAAACGGTTGTTTACTACATTCTGCACGTAAAAAGGAGTAAAAAGAGCGCTAAAACGTCGAAATATCTCAAACGGGAAAGAAATGACGGTCAGTTTTTATCAAAATCGACGAAATCATTGAGATTTGCGAGCTGTTCCGCTTGTTTCGACGGTTAAACGGTTGTGCATTGTATTCTGCACGTAAAAAGGAGTGAAATGAGCGTTTAAACGTCGAAATATCTCAAGTTGGAAGGAAATGACAGCTAGTTTTCTTCAAAATCGACGAAATCAAAGCTATTTGCGAGCTGTTGGGCTTGTTTCGACGCTGAAACTGGCGTGTATCACGTTCTGCACGTTAAATGGAGTAAAACGAGCGCTTAAACGTCGAAATATCTCAAACGGGAAGGAAATGACAGTCAGTTTTCATCAAAATCGACGAAATCATCGAGATTTGCGAGCTGTTCCACTTGTTTCGACGGTGAAACGGTTGTTTACTACATTCTGCACGTAAAAAGGAGTAAAAAGAGCGCTAAAACGTCGAAATATCTCAAACGGGAAAGAAATGACGGTCAGTTTTTATCAAAATCGACGAAATCATTGAGATTTGCGAGCTGTTCCGCTTGTTTCGACGGTTAAACGGTTGTGCATTGTATTCTGCACGTAAAAAGGAGTGAAATTAGCGTTTAAACGTCGAAATATCTCAAGTTGGAAGGAAATGACAGCTAGTTTTCATCAAAATCGACGAAATCATTGAGATTTGCGAGCTGTTCCGCTTGTTTCGACGGTTAAACGGTTGTGCATTGTATTCTGCACGTTAAATGGAGTAAAAAGAGCGCTTAAACGTCGAAATATCTCAAGCTGGAAGGAAATGACAGCTAGTTTTCTTCAAAATCGACGAAATCAAAGCTATTTGCGAGCTGTTGGGCTTGTTTCGACGCTGAAACTGGCGTGTATCACGTTCTGCACGTTAAATGGAATAAAACGAGCGCTTAAACGTCGAAATATCTCAAACGGGAAGGAAATGACGGTCAGTTTTCATCAAAATCGACGAAATCATCGAGATTTGCGAGCTGTTCCGCTTGTTTCGACGGTGAAACGGTGGTTTATTACATTCTGCACGTAAAAAGGAGTAAAAAGAGCGCTAAAACGTCGAAATATCTCAAACGGGAAGGAAATGACGGTCAGTTTTCATCAAAATCGACGAAATCATCGAGATTTGCGAGCTGTTCCGCTTGTTTCGACGGTGAAACGGTTGTTTACTACATTCTGCACGTAAAAAGGAGTAAAAAGAGCGCTAAAACGTCGAAATATCTCAAACGGGAAAGAAATGACGGTCAGTTTTTATCAAAATCGACGAAATCATTGAGATTTGCGAGCTGTTCCGCTTGTTTCGACTGTTAAACGGTTGTACATTGCATTCTGCACGTAAAAAGGAGTGAAATGAGCGTTTAAACGTCGAAATATCTCAAGCTGGAAGGAAATGACAGCTAGTTTTCTTCAAAATCGACGAAATCATCGAGATTTGCGAGCTGTTCCGCTTGTTTCGACGGTGAAACGATTGTTTATTACGTTCTGCACGTAAAAAGGAGTAAAAAGAGCGCTAAAACGTCGAAATATCTCAAGCTTTAAGGAAATGACAGCTAGTTTTCTTCAAAATCGACGAAATCAAAGCGATTTGCGAGCTGTTCCGCTTGTTTCGACGGTTAAACTGTTGTGCATTGCATTCTGCAAGTAAAAAGGAGTAAAAAGAGCGCTTAAACTTCGAAATATCTCAAACGGGAAGGAAATGACTGTCAGTTTTCATCAAAATCGACGAAATCATCCAGATTTGCGAGCTGTTCCGCTTGCTTCGACGGTTAAACGGTTGTGCATTGCATTCTGCACATAAAAAGGAGTGAAATGAGCGTTCAAACGTCGAAATATCTCAAGCTTTAAGGAAATGACAGCTAGTTTTCTTCAAAATCGACGAAATCAAAGCGATTTGCGAGCTATTCCGCATTTTTCGACGGTGAAATGGCTGTTTATTACATTCTGCACGTAAAAAGGAGTAAAAAGAGCGCTAAAACGTCGAAATATCTCAAACGGGAAGGAAATGACGGCTAGTTTTCCTCAAAATCGACGAAATCAAAGCGATTTGCGAGCTGTTCCGCTTGTTTCGACGGTGAAACGGTTGTTTATTACATTCTGCACGTAAAAATTAGTGAAATGAGCGTTTAAACGTCGAAATATCTCAAGCTGGAAAGAAATGACAGCTAGTTTTCTTCAAAATCGACGAAATCAAAGCGATTTGCGAGCTGTTGGGCTTGTTTCGACGCTGAAACTGGCGTGTATCACGTTCTGCACGTTAAATGGAGTAAAAAGAGCGCTTAAACGTCGAAATATCTCAAACGGGAAGGAAATGACGGTCAGTTTTCATCAAAATCGACGAAATCATCGAGATTTGCGAGCTGTTCCGCTTGTTTCGACGGTGAAACGGTTGTTTACTACATTCTGCACGTAAAAAGGAGTAAAAGGAGCGCTAAAACGTCGAAATATCTCAAACGGGAAAGAAATGACGGTCAGTTTTTATCAAAATCGACGAAATCATTGAGATTTGCGAGCTGTTCCGCTTGTTTCGACTGTTAAACGGTTGTACATTGCATTCTGCACGTAAAAAGGAGTGAAATGAGCATTTAAACGTCGAAATATCTCAAGCTGGAAGGAAATGACAGCTAGTTTTCTTCAAAATCGACGAAATCATCGAGATTTGCGAGCTGTTCCGCTTGCTTCGACGGTTAAACGGTTGTGCATTGCATTCTGCACATAAAAAGGAGTGAAATGAGCGTTCAAACGTCGAAATATCTCAAGCTTTAAGGAAATGACAGCTAGTTTTCTTCAAAATCGACGAAACCAAAGCGATTTGCGAGCTATTCCGCATTTTTCGACGGTGAAATGGCTGTTTATTACATTCTGCACGTAAAAAGGAGTAAAAAGAGCGCTAAAACGTCGAAATATCTCAAACGGGAAGGAAATGACGGCTAGTTTTCTTCAAAATCGACGAAATCAAAGCGATTTGCGAGCTGTTCCGCTTGTTTCGACGGTGAAACGGTTGTTTATTACATTCTGCACGTCAAAATTAGTGAAATGAGCGTTTAAACGTCGAAATATCTCAAGCTGGAAAGAAATGACAGCTAGTTTTCTTCAAAATCGACGAAATCAAAGCGATTTGCGAGCTGTTGGGCTTGTTTCGACGCTGAAACTGGCGTGTATCACGTTCTGCACGTTAAATGGAGTAAAAAGAGCGCTTAAACGTCGAAATATCTCAAACGGGAAGGAAATGACGGTCAGTTTTCATCAAAATCGACGAAATCATCGAGATTTGCGAGCTGTTCCGCTTGTTTCGACGGTGAAACGGTTGTTTACTACATTCTGCACGTAAAAAGGAGTAAAAGGAGCGCTAAAACGTCGAAATATCTCAAACGGGAAAGAAATGACGGTCAGTTTTTATCAAAATCGACGAAATCATTGAGATTTGCGAGCTGTTTCGCTTGTTTCGACTGTTAAACGGTTGTACATTGCATTCTGCACGTAAAAAGGAGTGAAATGAGCATTTAAACGTCGAAATATCTCAAGCTGGAAGGAAATGACAGCTAGTTTTCTTCAAAATCGACGAAATCATCGAGATTTGCGAGCTGTTCCGCTTGTTTCGACGGTGAAACGATTGTTTATTACGTTCTGCACGTAAAAAGGAGTAAAAAGAGCGCTTAAACTTCGAAATATCTCAAACGGGAAGGAAATGACTGTCAGTTTTCATCAAAATCGACGAAATCATCGAGATTTGCGAGCTGTTCCGCTTGCTTCGACGGTTAAACGGTTGTGCATTGCATTCTGCACATAAAAAGGAGTGAAATGAGCGTTCAAACGTCGAAATATCTCAAGCTTTAAGGAAATGACAGCTAGTTTTCTTCAAAATCGACGAAACCAAAGCGATTTGCGAGCTATTCCGCATTTTTCGACGGTGAAATGGCTGTTTATTACATTCTGCACGTAAAAAGGAGTAAAAAGAGCGCTAAAACGTCGAAATATCTCAAACGGGAAGGAAATGACGGCTAGTTTTCTTCAAAATCGACGAAATCAAAGCGATTTGCGAGCTGTTCCGCTTGTTTCGACGGTGAAACGGTTGTTTATTACATTCTGCACGTCAAAATTAGTGAAATGAGCGTTTAAACGTCGAAATATCTCAAGCTGGAAAGAAATGACAGCTAGTTTTCTTCAAAATCGACGAAATCAAAGCGATTTGCGAGCTGTTGGGCTTGTTTCGACGCTGAAACTGGCGTGTATCACGTTCTGCACGTTAAATGGAGTAAAAAGAGCGCTTAAACGTCGAAATATCTCAAACGGGAAGGAAATGACGGTCAGTTTTCATCAAAATCGACGAAATCATCGAGATTTGCGAGCTGTTCCGCTTGTTTCGACGGTGAAACGGTTGTTTACTACATTCTGCACGTAAAAAGGAGTAAAAGGAGCGCTAAAACGTCGAAATATCTCAAACGGGAAAGAAATGACGGTCAGTTTTTATCAAAATCGACGAAATCATTGAGATTTGCGAGCTGTTTCGCTTGTTTCGACTGTTAAACGGTTGTACATTGCATTCTGCACGTAAAAAGGAGTGAAATGAGCATTTAAACGTCGAAATATCTCAAGCTGGAAGGAAATGACAGCTAGTTTTCTTCAAAATCGACGAAATCATCGAGATTTGCGAGCTGTTCCGCTTGTTTCGACGGTGAAACGATTGTTTATTACGTTCTGCACGTAAAAAGGAGTAAAAAGAGCGCTAAAACGTCGAAATATCTCAAACGGGAAGGAAATGACGGTCAGTTTTCATCAAAATCGACGAAATCATAGAGTTTTGCGAGCTGTTCCGCTTGTTTCGACGGTTAAACTGTTGTGCATTGCATTCTGCAAGTAAAAAGGAGTAAAAAGAGCGCTTAAACTTCGAAATATCTCAAACGGGAAGGAAATGACTGTCAGTTTTCATCAAAATCGACGAAATCATCGAGATTTGCGAGCTGTTCCGCTTGCTTCGACGGTTAAACGGTTGTGCATTGCATTCTGCACATAAAAAGGAGTGAAATGAGCGTTCAAACGTCGAAATATCTCAAGCTTTAAGGAAATGACAGCTAGTTTTCTTCAAAATCGACGAAACCAAAGCGATTTGCGAGCTATTCCGCATTTTTCGACGGTGAAATGGCTGTTTATTACATTCTGCACGTAAAAAGGAGTAAAAAGAGCGCTAAAACGTCGAAATATCTCAAACGGGAAGGAAATGACGGCTAGTTTTCTTCAAAATCGACGAAATCAAAGCGATTTGCGAGCTGTTCCGCTTGTTTCGACGGTGAAACGGTTGTTTATTACATTCTGCACGTAAAAATTAGTGAAATGAGCGTTTAAACGTCGAAATATCTCAAGCTGGAAAGAAATGACAGCTAGTTTTCTTCAAAATCGACGAAATCAAAGCGATTTGCGAGCTGTTGGGCTTGTTTCGACGCTGAAACTGGCGTGTATCACGTTCTGCACGTTAAATGGAGTAAGAAGAGCGCTTAAACGTCGAAATATCTCAAACGGGAAGGAAATGACGGTCAGTTTTCATCAAAATCGACGAAATCATCGAGATTTGCGAGCTGTTCCGCTTGTTTCGACGGTTAAACGGTTGTGCATTGTATTCTGCACGTAAAAAGGAGTGCAATGAGCGTTTAAACGTCGAAATATCTCAAGTTGGAAGGTAATGACAGCTAGTTTTCTTCAAAATCGACGAAATCATCGAGATTTGCGAGCTGTTCCGCTTGTTTCGACGGTGAAACGGTTGTGCATTGCATTCTGCACGTAAAAAGGAGTGAAATGAGCGTTTAAACGTCGAAATATCTCAAGCTGGAAGGAAATGACAGCTAGTTTTCTTCAAAATCGACGAAATCAAAGCTATTTGCGAGCTGTTGGGCTTGTTTCGACGCTGAAACTGGCGTGTATCACGTTCTGCACGTTAAATGGAGTAAAACGAGCGCCTAAACGTCGAAATATCTCAAACGGGAAGGAAATGACGGTCAGTTTTCATCAAAATCGACGAAATCATCGAGATTTGCGAGCTGTTCCGCTTGTTTCGACGGTTTAAACGGTTGTGCATTGTATTCTGCACGTTCAATGGAGTAAAAAGAGCGCTAAAACGTCGAAATATCTCAAACGGGAAGGAAATGACGGTCAGTTTTCATCAAAATCGACGAAATCATCGAGATTTGCGAGCTGTTCCGCTTGTTTCGACGGTTAAACGGTTGTTTATTACATTCTGCACGTAAAAAGGAGTAAAAAGAGCGCTAAAACGTCGAAATATCTCAAACGGGAAGGAAATGACAGTCAGTTTTCATCAAAATCGACGAAATCATCGAGATTTGCGAGCTGTTCCGCTTGTATCGAAGGTTAAACGGTTGTTTATTACATTCTGCACGTAAAAAGGAGTAAAAAGAGCGCTAAAACGTCGAAATATCTCAAACGGGAAAGAAATGACAGTCAGTTTTCATCAAAATCGACGAAATCATCGAGATTTGCGAGCTGTTCCGCTTGTTTCGACGGTTAAACGGTTGTGCATTGCATTCTGCAAGTAAAAAGGAGTAAAAAGAGCGCTTAAACTTCGAAATATCTCAAACGGGAAGGAAATGACGGTCAGTTTTCATCAAAATCGACGAAATCATCGAGATTTGCGAGCTGTTCCGCTTGCTTCGACGGTTAAACGGTTGTTTATTACATTCTGCACGTAAAAAGGAGTAAAAAGAGCGCTAAAACGTCGAAATATCTCAAACGGGAAGGAAATGACAGTCAGTTTTCATCAAAATCGACGAAATCATCGAGATTTGCGAGCTGTTCCGCTTGTTTCGACGGTTAAACGGTTGTGCATTGCATTCTGCAAGTAAAAAGGAGTAAAAAGAGCGCTTAAACTTCGAAATATCTCAAACGGGAAGGAAATGACGGTCAGTTTTCATCAAAATCGACGAAATCATCGAGATTTGCGAGCTGTTCCGCTTGCTTCGACGGTTAAACGGTTGTTTATTACATTCTGCACGTAAAAAGGAGTAAAAAGAGCGCTAAAACGTCGAAATATCTCAAACGGGAAGGAAATGACAGTCAGTTTTCATCAAAATCGACGAAATCATCGAGATTTGCGAGCTGTTCCGCTTGTTTCGACGGTTTAAACGGTTGTTTATTACATTCTGCACGTAAAAAGGAGTAAAAAGAGCGCTAAAAACGTCGAAATATCTCAAACGGGAAGGAAATGACAGTCAGTTTTCATCAAAATCGACGAAATCATCGAGATTTGCGAGCTGTTCCGCTTGTTTCGACGGTTAAACGGTTGTGCATTGCATTCTGCACGTAAAAAGGAGTAAAAAGAGCGCTAAAACGTCGAAATATCTCAAACGGGAAAGAAATGACGGTCAGTTTTTATCAAAATCGACGAAATCATTGAGATTTGCGAGCTGTTCCGCTTGTTTCGACGGTTTAAACGGTTGTGCATTGTATTCTGCACGTAAAAAGGAGTGAAATGAGCGTTTAAACGTCGAAATATCTCAAGCTGGAAGGAAATGACAGCTAGTTTTCTTCAAAATCGACGAAATCAAAGCTATTTGCGAGCTGTTGGGCTTGTTTTCGACGCTGAAACTGGCGTGTATCACGTTCTGCACGTTAAATGGAGTAAAACGAGCGCTTAAACGTCGAAATATCTCAAACGGGAAGGAAATGACAGTCAGTTTTCATCAAAATCGACGAAATCAAAGCTATTTGCGAGCTGTTAGGCTTGTTTCGACGCTGAAACTGGCGTGTATCACGTTCTGCACGTTAAATGGAGTAAAAAGAGCGCTTAAACGTCGAAATATCTCAAACGGGAAGGAAATGACGGTCAGTTTTCATCAAAATCGACGAAATCATCGAGATTTGCGAGCTGTTCCGCTTGTTTCGACGGTTAAACGGTTGTGCATTGTATTCTGCACGTTAAATGGAGAACAAGAGCGCTAAAACGTCGAAATATCTCAAACGGGAAGGAAATGACGGTCAGTTTTCATCAAAATCGACGAAATCATTGAGATTTGCGAGCTGTTCCGCTTGTTTCGACGGTTTAAACGGTTGTGCATTGTATTCTGCACGTTAAATGGAGTAAAAAGAGCGCTTAAAACGTCGAAATATCTCAAGCTGGAAGGAAATGACAGCTAGTTTTCTTCAAAATCGACGAAATCAAAGCTATTTGCGAGCTGTTGGGCTTGTTTCGACGCTGAAACTGGCGTGTATCACGTTCTGCACGTTAAATGGAATAAAACGAGCGCTTAAACGTCGAAATATCTCAAACGGGAAGGAAATGACGGTCAGTTTTCATCAAAATCGAAGAAATCATCGAGATTTGCGAGCTGTTCCGCTTGTTTCGACGGTGTGAAACGGTTGTTTATTACATTCTGCACGTAAAAATTAGTGAAATGAGCGTTTTTAAACGTCGAAATATCTCAAGCTGGAAAGAAATGACAGCTAGTTTTCTTCAAAATCGACGAAATCAAAGCGATTTGCGAGCTGTTGGGCTTGTTTCGACGCTGAAACTGGCGTGTATCACGTTCTGCACGTTAAATGGAGTAAAAAGAGCGCTAAAACGTCGAAATATCTCAAACGGGAAGGAAATGACGGTCAGTTTTCATCAAAATCGACGAAATCATCGAGATTTGCGAGCTGTTCCGCTTGTTTCGACGGTGAGACGGTTGTTTACTACATTCTGCACGTAAAAAGGAGTAAAAAGAGCGCTAAAACGTCGAAATATCTCAAACGGGAAAGAAATGACGGTCAGTTTTTATCAAAATCGACGAAATCATTGAGATTTGCGAGCTGTTCCGCTTGTTTCGACTGTTAAACGGTTGTACATTGCATTCTGCACGTAAAAAGGAGTGAAATGAGCGTTTAAACGTCGAAATATCTCAAGCTGGAAGGAAATGACAGCTAGTTTTCTTCAAAATCGACGAAATCATCGAGATTTGCGAGCTGTTCCGCTTGTTTCGACGGTGAAACGATTGTTTATTACGTTCTGCACGTAAAAAGGAGTAAAAAGAGCGCTAAAACGTCGAAATATCTCAAACGGGAAGGAAATGACAGTCAGTTTTCATCAAAATCGACGAAATCATCGAGATTTGCGAGCTGTTCCGCTTGTTTCGACGGTTAAACGGTTGTTTATTACATTCTGCACGTAAAAAGGAGTAAAAAGAGCGCTAAAACGTCGAAATATCTCAAACGGGAAGGAAATGACAGTCAGTTTTCATCAAAATCGACGAAATCATCGAGATTTGCGAGCTGTTCCGCTTGTTTCGACGGTTAAACGGTTGTGCATTGCATTCTGCAAGTAAAAAGGAGTAAAAAGAGCGCTTAAACTTCGAAATATCTCAAACGGGAAGGAAATGACGGTCAGTTTTCATCAAAATCGACGAAATCATCGAGATTTGCGAGCTGTTCCGCTTGCTTCGACGGTTAAACGGTTGTTTATTACATTCTGCACGTAAAAAGGAGTAAAAAGAGCGCTAAAACGTCGAAATATCTCAAACGGGAAGGAAATGACAGTCAGTTTTCATCAAAATCGACGAAATCATCGAGATTTGCGAGCTGTTCCGCTTGTTTCGACGGTTAAACGGTTGTGCATTGCATTCTGCAAGTAAAAAGGAGTAAAAAGAGCGCTTAAACTTCGAAATATCTCAAACGGGAAGGAAATGACGGTCAGTTTTCATCAAAATCGACGAAATCATCGAGATTTGCGAGCTGTTCCGCTTGCTTCGACGGTTAAACGGTTGTTTATTACATTCTGCACGTAAAAAGGAGTAAAAAGAGCGCTAAAACGTCGAAATATCTCAAACGGGAAGGAAATGACAGTCAGTTTTCATCAAAATCGACGAAATCATCGAGATTTGCGAGCTGTTCCGCTTGTTTCGACGGTTAAACGGTTGTTTATTACATTCTGCACGTAAAAAGGAGTAAAAAGAGCGCTAAAACGTCGAAATATCTCAAACGGGAAGGAAATGACAGTCAGTTTTCATCAAAATCGACGAAATCATCGAGATTTGCGAGCTGTTCCGCTTGTTTCGACGGTTAAACGGTTGTGCATTGCATTCTGCACGTAAAAAGGAGTAAAAAGAGCGCTAAAACGTCGAAATATCTCAAACGGGAAAGAAATGACGGTCAGTTTTTATCAAAATCGACGAAATCATTGAGATTTGCGAGCTGTTCCGCTTGTTTCGACGGTTTAAACGGTAGTGCATTGTATTCTGCACGTAAAAAGGAGTGAAATGAGCGTTTAAACGTCGAAATATCTCAAGCTGGAAGGAAATGACAGCTAGTTTTCTTCAAAATCGACGAAATCAAAGCTATTTGCGAGCTGTTGGCTTGTTTCGACGCTGAAACTGGCGTGTATCACGTTCTGCACGTTAAATGGAGTAAAACGAGCGCTTAAACGTCGAAATATCTCAAACGGGAAGGAAATGACAGTCAGTTTTCATCAAAATCGACGAAATCAAAGCTATTTGCGAGCTGTTAGGCTTGTTTCGACGCTGAAACTGGCGTGTATCACGTTCTGCACGTTAAATGGAGTAAAAAGAGCGCTTAAACGTCGAAATATCTCAAACGGGAAGGAAATGACGGTCAGTTTTCATCAAAATCGACGAAATCATCGAGATTTGCGAGCTGTTCCGCTTGTTTCGACGGTTAAACGGTTGTGCATTGTATTCTGCACGTTAAATGGAGAACAAGAGCGCTAAAACGTCGAAATATCTCAAACGGGAAGGAAATGACGGTCAGTTTTCATCAAAATCGACGAAATCATCGAGTTTTGCGAGCTGTTCCGCTTGTTTCGACGGTTAAACTGTTGTGCATTGCATTCTGCAAGTAAAAAGGAGTAAAAAAGAGCGCTTAAACTTCGAAATATCTCAAACGGGAAGGAAATGACTGTCAGTTTTCATCAAAATCGACGAAATCATCGAGATTTGCGAGCTGTTCCGCTTGCTTCGACGGTTAAACGGTTGTGCATTGCATTCTGCACATAAAAAGGAGTGAAATGAGCGTTCAAACGTCGAAATATCTCAAGCTTTAAGGAAATGACAGCTAGTTTTCTTCAAAATCGACGAAACCAAAGCGATTTGCGAGCTATTCCGCATTTTTCGACGGTGAAATGGCTGTTTTTTACATTCTGCACGTAAAAAGGAGTAAAAAGAGCGCTAAAACGTCGAAATATCTCAAACGGGAAGGAAATGACGGCTAGTTTTCTTCAAAATCGACGAAATCAAAGCGATTTGCGAGCTGTTCCGCTTGTTTCGACGGTGAAACGGTTGTTTATTACATTCTGCACGTAAAAATTAGTGAAATGAGCGTTTAAACGTCGAAATATCTCAAGCTGGAAAGAAATGACAGCTAGTTTTCTTCAAAATCGACGAAATCAAAGCGATTTGCGAGCTGTTGGGCTTGTTTCGACGCTGAAACTGGCGTGTATCACGTTCTGCACGTTAAATGGAGTAAGAAGAGCGCTTAAACGTCGAAATATCTCAAACGGGAAGGAAATGACGGTCAGTTTTCATCAAAATCGACGAAATCATCGAGATTTGCGAGCTGTTCCGCTTGTTTCGACGGTTAAACGGTTGTGCATTGTATTCTGCACGTAAAAAGGAGTGCAATGAGCGTTTTTAAACGTCGAAATATCTCAAGTTGGAAGGTAATGACAGCTAGTTTTCTTCAAAATCGACGAAATCATCGAGATTTGCGAGCTGTTCCGCTTGCTTCGACGGTGAAAACGGTTGTGCATTGCATTCTGCACGTAAAAAGGAGTGAAATGAGCGTTTAAACGTCGAAATATCTCAAGCTGGAAGGAAATGACAGCTAGTTTTCTTCAAAATCGACGAAATCAAAGCTATTTGCGAGCTGTTGGGCTTGTTTCGACGCTGAAACTGGCGTGTATCACGTTCTGCACGTTAAATGGAGTAAAACGAGCGCCTAAACGTCGAAATATCTCAAACGGGAAGGAAATGACGGTCAGTTTTCATCAAAATCGACGAAATCATCGAGATTTGCGAGCTGTTCCGCTTGTTTCGACGGTTAAACGGTTGTGCATTGTATTCTGCACGTTAAATGGAGTAAAAAGAGCGCTAAAACGTCGAAATATCTCAAACGGGAAGGAAATGACGGTCAGTTTTCATCAAAATCGACGAAATCATCGAGATTTGCGAGCTGTTCCGCTTGTTTCGACGGTTAAACGGTTGTTTATTACATTCTGCACGTAAAAAGGAGTAAAAAGAGCGCTAAAACGTCGAAATATCTCAAACGGGAAGGAAATGACAGTCAGTTTTCATCAAAATCGACGAAATCATCGAGATTTGCGAGCTGTTCCGCTTGTATCGAAGGTTAAACGGTTGTTTATTACATTCTGCACGTAAAAAGGAGTAAAAAGAGCGCTAAAACGTCGAAATATCTCAAACGGGAAAGAAATGACAGTCAGTTTTCATCAAAATCGACGAAATCATCGAGATTTGCGAGCTGTTCCGCTTGTTTCGACGGTTAAACGGTTGTGCATTGCATTCTGCAAGTAAAAAGGAGTAAAAAGAGCGCTTAAACTTCGAAATATCTCAAACGGAAGGAAATGACGGTCAGTTTTCATCAAAATCGACGAAATCATCGAGATTTGCGAGCTGTTCCGCTTGCTTCGACGGTTTAAACGGTTGTTTATTACATTCTGCACGTAAAAAGGGGTAAAAAGAGCGCTAAAACGTCGAAATATCTCAAACGGGAAGGAAATGACGGTCAGTTTTCATCAAAATCGACGAAATCATCGAGATTTGCGAGCTGTTCCGCTTGTTTCGACGGTGAGACGGTTGTTTACTACATTCTGCACGTAAAAAGGAGTAAAAAGAGCGCTAAAACGTCGAAATATCTCAAACGGGAAAGAAATGACGGTCAGTTTTTATCAAAATCGACGAAATCATTGAGATTTGCGAGCTGTTCCGCTTGTTTCGACTGTTAAACGGTTGTACATTGCATTCTGCACGTAAAAAGGAGTGAAATGAGCGTTTAAACGTCGAAATATCTCAAGCTGGAAGGAAATGACAGCTAGTTTTCTTCAAAATCGACGAAATCATCGAGATTTGCGAGCTGTTCCGCTTGTTTCGACGGTGAAACGATTATTTATTACGTTCTGCACGTAAAAAGGAGTAAAAAGAGCGCTAAAACGTCGAAATATCTCAAACGGGAAGGAATGACAGTCAGTTTTCATCAAAATCGACGAAATCATCGAGATTTGCGAGCTGTTCCGCTTGTTTCGACGGTTTTAAACGGTTGTTTATTACATTCTGCACGTAAAAAGGAGTAAAAAGAGCGCTAAAACGTCGAAATATCTCAAACGGGAAGGAAATGACAGTCAGTTTTCATCAAAATCGACGAAATCATCGAGATTTGCGAGCTGTTCCGCTTGTTTCGACGGTTAAACGGTTGTGCATTGCATTCTGGCACGTAAAAAGGAGTAAAAAGAGCGCTAAAACGTCGAAATATCTCAAACGGAAAGAAATGACGGTCAGTTTTTATCAAATCGACGAAATCATTGAGATTTGCGAGCTGTTCCGCTTGTTTCGACGGTTAAACGGTTGTGCATTGTATTCTGCACGTAAAAAGGAGTGAAATGAGCGTTTAAACGTCGAAATATCTCAAGCTGGAAGGAAATGACAGCTAGTTTTCTTCAAAATCGACGAAATCAAAGCTATTTGCGAGCTGTTGGGCTTGTTTCAACGCTGAAACTGGCGTGTATCACGTTCTGCACGTTAAATGGAGTAAAACGAGCGCTTAAACGTCGAAATATCTCAAACGGGAAGGAAATGACAGTCAGTTTTCATCAAAATCGACGAAATCAAAGCTATTTGCGAGCTGTTAGGCTTGTTTCGACGCTGAAACTGGCGTGTATCACGTTCTGCACGTTAAATGGAGTAAAAAGAGCGCTTAAACGTCGAAATATCTCAAACGGGAAGGAAATGACGGTCAGTTTTCATCAAAATCGACGAAATCATCGAGATTTGCGAGCTGTTCCGCTTGTTTCGACGGTTAAACGGTTGTGCATTGTATTCTGCACGTTAAATGGAGAACAAGAGCGCTAAAACGTCGAAATATCTCAAACGGGAAGGAAATGACGGTCAGTTTTCATCAAAATCGACGAAATCATTGAGATTTGCGAGCTGTTCCGCTTGTTTCGACGGTTTAAAACGGTTGTGCATTGTATTCTGCACGTTAAATGGAGTAAAAAGAGCGCTTAAACGTCGAAATATCTCAAGCTGGAAGGAAATGACAGCTAGTTTTCTTCAAAATCGACGAAATCAAAGCTATTTGCGAGCTGTTGGGCTTGTTTCGACGCTGAAACTGGCGTGTATCACGTTCTGCACGTTAAATGGAATAAAACGAGCGCTTAAACGTCGAAATATCTCAAACGGGAAGGAAATGACGGTCAGTTTTCATCAAAATCGAAGAAATCATCGAGATTTGCGAGCTGTTCCGCTTGTTTCGACGGTGAAACGGTTGTTTATTACATTCTGCACGTAAAAATTAGTGAAATGAGCGTTTAAACGTCGAAATATCTCAAGCTGGAAAGAAATGACAGCTAGTTTTCTTCAAAATCGACGAAATCAAAGCGATTTGCGAGCTGTTGGGCTTGTTTCGACGCTGAAACTGGCGTGTATCACGTTCTGCACGTTAAATGGAGTAAAAAGAGCGCTAAAACGTCGAAATATCTCAAACGGGAAGGAAATGACGGTCAGTTTTCATCAAAATCGACGAAATCATCGAGATTTGCGAGCTGTTCCGCTTGTTTCGACGGTGAGGACGGTTGTTTACTACATTCTGCACGTAAAAAGGAGTAAAAAGAGCGCTAAAACGTCGAAATATCTCAAACGGGAAAGAAATGACGGTCAGTTTTTATCAAAATCGACGAAATCATTGAGATTTGCGAGCTGTTCCGCTTGTTTCGACTGTTAAACGGTTGTACATTGCATTCTGCACGTAAAAAGGAGTGAAATGAGCGTTTTAAACGTCGAAATATCTCAAGCTGGAAGGAAATGACAGCTAGTTTTCTTCAAAATCGACGAAATCATCGAGATTTGCGAGCTGTTCCGCTTGTTTCGACGGTTAAACGGTTGTGCATTGCATTCTGCACGTAAAAAGGAGTAAAAAGAGCGCTAAAACGTCGAATATTCTCAAACGGGAAAGAAATGACGGTCAGTTTTTATCAAAATCGACGAAATCATTGAGATTTGCGAGCTGTTCCGCTTGTTTCGACGGTTAAACGGTTGTGCATTGTATTCTGCACGTAAAAAGGAGTGAAATGAGCGTTTAAACGTCGAAATATCTCAAGCTGGAAGGAAATGACAGCTAGTTTTCTTCAAAATCGACGAAATCAAAGCTATTTGCGAGCTGTTGGGCTTGTTTCGACGCTGAAACTGGCGTGTATCACGTTCTGCACGTTAAATGGAGTAAAACGAGCGCTTAAACGTCGAAATATCTCAAACGGGAAGGAAATGACAGTCAGTTTTCATCAAAATCGACGAAATCAAAGCTATTTGCGAGCTGTTAGGCTTGTTTCGACGCTGAAACTGGCGTGTATCACGTTCTGCACGTTAAATGGAGTAAAAAGAGCGCTTAAACGTCGAAATATCTCAACGGAAGGAAATGACGGTCAGTTTTCATCAAAATCGACGAAATCATCGAGATTTGCGAGCTGTTCCGCTTGTTTCGACGGTGAAACGGTTGTTTACTACATTCTGCACGTAAAAAGGAGTAAAAGGAGCGCTAAAACGTCGAAATATCTCAAACGGGAAAGAAATGACAGTCAGTTTTCATCAAAATCGACGAAATCATCGAGATTTGCGAGCTGTTCCGCTTGTTTCGACGGTGAAACGATTGTTTATTACGTTCTGCACGTAAAAAGGAGTAAAAAGAGCGCTTAAACTTCGAAATATCTCAACGGGAAGGAAATGACTGTCAGTTTTCATCAAAATCGACGAAATCATCGAGATTTGCGAGCTGTTCCGCTTGCCTTCGACGGTTAAACGGTTGTGCATTGCATTCTGCACATAAAAAGGAGTGAAATGAGCGTTCAAACGTCGAAATATCTCAAGCTTTAAGGAAATGACAGCTAGTTTTCTTCAAAATCGACGAAATCATCGAGATTTGCGAGCTGTTCCGCTTGTTTCGACGGTGAAACGATTGTTTATTACGTTCTGCACGTAAAAAGGAGTAAAAAGAGCGCTTAAACTTCGAAATATCTCAAACGGGAAGGAAATGACTGTCAGTTTTCATCAAAATCGACGAAATCATCGAGATTTGCGAGCTGTTCCGCTTGCTTCGACGGTTAAACGGTTGTGCATTGCATTCTGCACATAAAAAGGAGTGAAATGAGCGTTCAAACGTCGAAATATCTCAAGCTTTAAGGAAATGACAGCTAGTTTTCTTCAAAATCGACGAAACCAAAGCGATTTGCGAGCTATTCCGCATTTTTCGACGGTGAAATGGCTGTTTATTACATTCTGCACGTAAAAAGGAGTAAAAAAGAGCGCTAAAACGTCGAAATTATCTCAAACGGGAAGGAAATGACGGCTAGTTTTCTTCAAAATCGACGAAATCAAAGCGATTTGCGAGCTGTTCCGCTTGTTTCGACGGTGAAACGGTTGTTTATTACATTCTGCACGTCAAAATTAGTGAAATGAGCGTTTAAACGTCGAAATATCTCAAGCTGGAAAGAAATGACAGCTAGTTTTCTTCAAAATCGACGAAATCAAAGCGACTTGCGAGCTGTTGGCTTGTTTCGACGCTGAAACTGGCGTGTATCACGTTCTGCACGTTAAATGGAGTAAAAGAGCGCTTAAACGTCGAAATATCTCAAACGGGAAGGAAATGACGGTCAGTTTTCATCAAAATCGACGAAATCATCGAGATTTGCGAGCTGTTCCGCTTGTTTCGACGGTGAAACGTTGTTTACTACAATTCTGCA